>NC_041391.1:524794302-524817150 GCF_002162155.2 Triticum dicoccoides | reverse complement strand
GGACGCACTTCCTTGCGTGCGAAGATGTAGCTCGTGGGTCCCAGCAGTTAGGGGGCGAATCATTTTTTTTCATGAAATATGGTGGCCCGTCCGGTGGGTCCCCACTGTCAGGTGGAGGAATAATTATTTTGCGCGTAATAAGGAGGCACTTCCTTACAGCTGCCATGGACCCAGCTGTCAGCCTCTCCACGTACAGTCCACGTCCGATGGAAGTCGTTCCTTGACCATGTTGACCACGCCACGCCGAGAGCACCACGGCGGTGGACGACGGCAAGACCTAGGAAGGGGACGACGCAGAGCCGGGGAAGACGCGGCAGTGGATGCACACGTGGAGAGGAGTACGAGGGTTCACTGGTTCGGCTGCACTGCCGTCGCTGCAGAATAATAGGGGGTGTGGGTGAGTGGAGGGATGGCCTAGCCAGCGGTGGGAGTAGTAGGGGGCGGTGAGGCCTCCACAGCAGCACAGCCGGCCACGAGAGGCAGGAGCAGGCGGCACGACCGGCGCTGCTTTGGGCGGCTGGAGCAAGAAGACCAGAGGTTGAAGAAGCACGACGGCCGTTGGATGGACATCGTACGGTCACTGCAGCTAGAATCGTTTATATCGACTAAGTTGACAAAGCCCTTGGTACGTCAACTTAGTAGGCCCACAGGTCAGCTTCTGAAACGGTGCGCCCCAGATGTCAGGGGGATGAATCATTTTTTGGGCGGGTGAAGCGAGAATATCCGAGATTGAAGAAGAAGCACGGAATCCGTTGGATGGACATCCAACGGCCACTGCTACTAGAACCGTGTGTTGACTATAAGTTGACAAAGCCTTGCATACCAGTCAACTCTGTTTTTTTAGGGGACGCGTCAACTTAGTAAGGCCAGAAGTGTGTGGCAAAGAACTTATAGCCCATTTGAGATTTGTAAGAATGTGTAGCCCATTTTTGAATTCTAATGGAATTTACTACAGCCCATTTACAGTTTGTTAAAAGTACAGCCCATTTCAACCAACCGTTCAAAACAGAATTCAATAAAATTTCCCACATTTTGATGGGATCCGAATATTTTTATCCCGAAATTTCTAGTCAGATTAAATACAATTTCAATATAAATTTATATTGCGTAAAAATCCAACAAAACATTCCGCTCGCGACAATTAATGAAATTAAAATTTTCAATATTCCAAAAATAATATTTTATAAAGTAATCACTGTTTGGTGCATTTTTTTATAGTTACTACCCAGTTTTTATAATTACATCCCATTTATTATTTCTAAAAGCCCATTTTCTTGTTAAGCCTAATGCATCCCTCCTAGGAAAGATTTGCAGCCCAGCCGGGCGGAGACTAACAACTTGACCTTGCCTGGGTATTCCTAAAAAAAGTATAGCTGGGCTAGCCATTTTCAGCTTGAAATAAATTAATATCTGGGCTGGATATCTCGCCTGGGCTAGACGGGCCACAACACACCCAGTTAATACCTGTAGCAATTTTTCGTTGTCGTTCAGAGGAGAAAAATTAATATCTGGGGTAAACATCGGAAAACTCTGCAGTGCTCATACCTCAAAAATACAAATACTGCTCGAGCTGCTTGGTCCCAGCTGTCGGCCGCTTCTTATGCAATTCTCTCGTTTATTGACTACTCCCTCCTTCTCGGTTTATAATGCTCAATTCAAAAATCTCACCAATCAAGGTAGATGGCGAGTGGTGGAATACTTTTTCTAGTTTTGCAAAAGCACCTAATTAATGCTCTTGTTATCCTCAAAAAATTATGTTTATCAATGCATTAACTGCAATGCATGCATGCATAAAGTACATGCATTGGTCAATTTTCTCTTAATACTTGCATGCAATGATTTAATGCACCTTGGAATCTGAACATGTGATGGAAAACAACCAAATTGAGCCTTATAAAATGAAAAAACTAAAATTTTGAGATAAGCCCTATAAACCAGAAAGGAGGAAGTACATAGGTTGACAATGGTGTGGGACCATGATGTCAGGAAATCGGGAGGAAGCAAAATAAATTATAGTTATATATATATATATATATATATACATATATATATATATATATATATAATAAGGAGGAACTTGCGTACGTGAGGCTATGGACCTGGTGGGTCCCCATTGTCATCCTATCCAAGTAAAGTGATCTCCTCGCCCGTGCGTGCTTTCTGCCCGAAACAATCAGCGTCGGCCGCCCCACTTCCCGATGCATGCGATTGCTCCGCCTTCAAATGACACAAGTGTTGTCCGTCCATCCATCTGCCGCACACATTAATGATATGTGGTTGCCGAGGCGGCTACTCCGGCGCCACACGTCTGTCCCTCCGCCCGCCCACCATTGCTATATAAATTGCTGCGCCGGCCATAGCCGCAGTCATCCGCATCCGTTCCCTTTCTCCTGTCCACACCACTACTGCCCACCATGGCTTCCTCGCACTCCAGCGCTCTTCGGGACGGGCGGACGACGGACCACAAGGAGATAGCAGCCATTGCTACCGACCGGCTGGCCGGCAGTCAGCCGGAGGACGACGACGTCCCAATGGAGAACATGGTAGTCGATGATCCGGCGCCAACCCCCTCCTCCGTGCCATCCTCGCCGGTGCATTGCACCATGACCATCGGCAAGGCCCGTGCCCAATATATGGATAGGGTGAGGCAGATGCGTGAGGAGCAGTTCCAGGAGGCGCAGGCCGACACCGCCTACAACCACCATCTCCTCCAGGAGCACCTACAGGCGGAGGAGCAGATCACCGTGGAGCGGGCGGAGCAGGAGGCGCTGCACGACTCGTACCGCTCCGCCCGCAAGGGCCGCCTCGAGCGCTGGCGGTACCGCATGTGGGTGGCGGAGGCTGCGGCCGCCTACAAAGAGGCTAGCAAAGAGGGCGATGAAGCGGGCGAGGCGCTATTTGGCGAGACCGAGGACAAGGCAGAGGACAATGCCGGCTCCGACGAGTCCCCGCTCCGCCGGCATCGATGACGCCCTGCTCCGCCGACGCCCCGCGGTGCCAACAATGAGGCAAAGCACACCGCCGGCTCCGCCGAGGCCCCGCAGCGCCAACAACGAGGTAGAGGACACCGCCGACTCCGCCGAGGCCCCGCCCTGCCAACAACGAGGCAGAGGACATCGCTAGCTCAGCGAGGCCCCACCGTGCCGGCAACATGGGGGAGGATTTCCACCGCTCCGTAGAGGCGCCGCCCGCCGGCATTGAGACAGAGGCATCGCCGGCTCCGCCGAGGCCCCGCCCCGCTGCCAACGAGGCCGCGCCACACAGAAAACAAGGAAGAGTAGAACACGGTAGGCCGCCGCCGCTTGGGTCCAAGTAAGGCCACCGCTGCTACCCTCCAGTTGAAGCCAAGCTAGGCGGGTTGACCATTGACGGGCGGTTAGCTTCTTGGCGGCGACGTGGAGTCGGAGAGCTGCGCTGGAGAAGAACGCTGCTTCTACTTAACTGCTGGTGCAGTTGGCTAACTGACACGTGGGCCCAACAGGCCACATGTCAGTTACGCAACTGCACCTGCAGTTAAGTCACTGAAGCTTCTGTTCGGCTCAACGGGACACATGTGGGTAGCTTAGGTTAATTAATTATACCTCCAGCGCACCCCTTTTTAGTTTTTTTTCGAAAAGGAGGATGACCCCCGGCCTCTGCATCTGGGAGATGCATGCGGCCACAAACACCCCTTTTTAGTTGAAGAATGTATGAAATGTAATGAAATCTGGCATGTTTATATGAAATCCGACCGTGTATGCATGAATTTATTTTGATTAGTTCGAATTCCTGTATCACTGGCATTGGATGAACATGCAAAACAATAGGTACTAGCATTATTCCCAGGGTGATCACCACGTTTGCAGCAGTTTCACATGTACTCCCTCCGGTCCTTTCTAGTCTGCATATAAGTTTTGTCTGCAGTCAAAGTATCTCTAATTTGACCAATCTTATACAAAAAAGTATGCACTTTCACAATGTGCGAAGTAAAAAGGAACAGGAGGAGTACAAAGAGTTTGAGCAGCTTTTTAGCGTTTCTGTACATTGCAATCAAACACACAGGCCTGGCAATTCATAGATAACATTCAAAACAATCGATGATTATGCATCTCAGCGACTCACATGTCAGAGGCAATATTTACTTCACAACTAAAGAATAAAGAAAAAATTGATCGCCGCCGCTGACAGCAAAGGGCGTCCCATTCGAAAATATCAAACGCATATCTTGCTAAAATCAATGAGCAAAATTTGACAAGGTTGTCCCATTCCAAAATATCAAATGCCTACGATTGTGGAATGGGCAGGGTTTGCCATCAGTTCGGACATTGACATGGCACCTCGTGCTAAATAAACCAGTTGTTCTTTTTGTGCAGTTCCACCAAAATCAACCAAATTCGCGCGTAGCTTGTATGATTTCGCCCTTATATGTTGCAACCCTTGAACTTATGGGCACCTCCTTTCTTGTGGTGGAAATGAATGATTCGATGTATTCATGAAGATTTTGTGCAGTTCCCGTTGAAATCAAGCTGAGCACCCCTGTTTGCATAAATACAAAAAAGTGATTAGTATAAAGCAAAATGCACTATGAATTGACAGTTTCAACAGGCACATACATGGTCCATGTAGAGCACACTTTTAGAAAAATGGAACTCACCAGAAAGAATCCTAGAACAACATTGTACTCGCGCATCACAGCAAAAAATGGAGATTTGTCAGTCCTTCAGAGCTGAAGTTAGTTTGGTCTTGTGGGGAGTAATGTAACCATCCTTCAACTGCTCCTTCTAATGAGAAGATAGACAGGGCTTCTTCATCCTGGCATAATCGAAACTAGTCACTTCACGTACTCCATATTCTTCTTCAGAGGAAGATGATCCCTGTTTGCTCGAAAAAAAGGAAAGGAAATATTTAAAACAACACAGATAAAGCACTTCTCAAGGACAATACCACTTTTTCATGACAGTATCTAAACAGTAGCACAACACCAATAGAGATGACAAAGCTCAATCATATGGATGAAATCAGTGGGTGAGTACCAACATTTGTCATGAGGCTGATTGTGTAGAGCATACAGATGAAGCACTTCTCGGGAACCATCTGTTGCTATCTACAGGGGTGGCCATGCTTACTATATACTCCTCGATTAGTTTAATGTTTCCAACATCTTCTTGTGCAGTTCCACTAAAATATATGGTATCTTCAAAGAAGATCCCTGTTTGCACAAGTAGAGATAATTACGTATGGCATCAAATCAGTGGCAAAACAATTGCTCATTCCAGCGATAGCAATAAATTAAGATGCAAAACTATATCATTACTTGTGTCATCACAGTTCCAGTGTTTCATTACAACACCGGGAGTTGATTTTTGTTTTTCTTCCGCTTGTTCTTCCCCTTCATTACTTGGTTCAATAACAGACAAGCTTCGCCTTCAATGTAAGATTTAGCATGTCAATTAGGGAGCACAAGTATAGTACTAAACTTAATTTTCTGATGAAAGTGGCAAAATACAGGCCAGCAGTTGTGAAATATCCTTATCTTACCTCAATGAGGTATTACGATGCACATACAAGATTGGAAATCTTGTCTCCATTTGTGTAGTTCACTAAAATCAAGCAACATTATCGTACAAGTAGAACAACATATGAAAGCACACTGCAGAATCATGCGAAAGAAGGCTAGTACTGACCTCTCATGATGCGGAATTCAAACAACTCACAAGAAGAAGATCTGAACCAAATTCGCCTTAACGAATAGGAAGTAAGATCTCCTCTTGTGCAGTTCCACTAAGATCAAGCAATCAAGCAACATTATCGGTGTGACATTTTGGTTGAACTGCACAAAACACTCTTAAAACAAAAGTGTTTTGTGCAGTGCAACAAAAGGTCACAATGGCAACAAGGTGAAGTTGATAACCCTGTTTACACAGAGGTGCAAAGGAAACAATTAGTGGTCAATAATGGTGGATGACACAGAAGCCAACAAAAAGAAGCATCTACCTTATCTAAATGGGAAAGAAAGCAAGACAGTAGCATTTCTCAAACGGTGGCATTGATTAATATTAACATAGAGATTATATTAACAATAAAATTCGTTAAACATGTAATTTTCTTTTAACTGTGGCATTGCATCAATTTTCCAGCGGCATTATTAGAGGGTGTTTGTTTACAGGGACATTTTGGTGTAGGGACTAAAAAAACTCCATGTCAGTCACATCTAAACCAAACAGGAGGGACTTTTTGGGACTAAAAGTGGGCATTTGGGACAAAAGAAAGAAGACCCCGAGGGAGTCTTTTTGGGACTTTTTCCAACAGTTGCCCCTGCCACGCATCGCACCTTGTTTCTATTAGTTCATTACTAGGGGTAACATGGTATTTTATCATGTCATTTAATAACCTCTAGTCCATGTTTAGTCCCTGGAACTAAGCAGGTAGGGACTAGGGAGTTTTTAACCAAACAGGCCCATAGATTAACAACAGCTAATGAGTTGCACGGGACAGTGGACGCACCAGCACCATGTGCATCTACTGATGTACTGTGGTCATGCACAGTCTGTTGCAACAAAGAACAAACAACCAAGGAGCATATTTGTGTTGGTCCCAGTTTTGTTATCTTTAGACACCTTTCCCTATGTGAGCGCAGCAAATCTAGTCCTGCTCAAACTCTACAGCCTTGTCCCTTCATTTCCTTTTTGAACTACTACTTTCGCCCCTTCCTTTCCTCTTTGAACCACGTCCGAGATTTATGCGATACAACTTTCCCCACTAGTTTCCCCCATTCCTTTCCTCTTTGAACCACGTCATAGATTCATGCTATACAACTTTCCCCCTCCATTTCCTCTTTGAATCACGTCCTAGATTCATGCTATATACAACTTTTCCCACTACTTTCCCCCACTCCTTTCCTCTTTGAACCACGTCCTAGATTCATGGTATACATGCAGCTAGAGCAATGCATGTGGAGTAAGTAAAATATACCTTAAGGTTCTTGGGGCATGGTTCGGTGGGTGACGGGACGGCGGCAAAGAAGAAGGGGTCGGAGGCCCTCCCGCGTTGCCGCTAGGTGGAAAGTGAATAGTAGCACCGGTAGTGGATTCCCTCCCTCACCGACGCGACATTGTTAATCCTCCTTCCCTTCTCGGTGGACGGATCCTGCCGGCTCTTTGAGCAGCAGTGAGGGGAGAGAGAGGCCAACGAAGTCTTGTTTAGATCTGGAGAGGGCGAGAGAGTGTGAAGAGAGCAACTACAAGCGCTGAGGCTCCAGCGGGAGAGGGCGAGAGAGTGTGAAGAGAGCAACTACAAGCACTGAGGCTCCAGCGTGTATATATATACTGGAAAGAGAGAGTGAAGCGTGCAAACCCTAGAAAACATTTTGACCACTCAAAGGATCCTCCTGGCAAAAATTATGCTCAAGTGTAGTTATCGAACCCGAGACCTCAAGTTTGATGAGCGAACAGGCTAACCAGCTACACAGCCCTCCCGTTATGTTCAACGAGAGGAAAATAACCTTTTATGCATTCCTGCATTCGTGTGACAGGCATGCCGTGTTTTTCGTGTGTGTGTGTGTTTGGGAGTCATTAGGATTTCAATCATATCGTGTCATGTGGCTTTGGTGGTAAGACTATCCACAGTGGTGCAGAAATAATGCAACCTTACTCACCTTACCTCTCTCCACGTAGTACGTTGGGTCCCACCAGTCAGAGGGTGAAACAAACAAATTAATAAGAAAAATTAAAAGCGCCAGCGGTGTATCTTACTACCTCACACATCTCGCTACTGCTCGGGAACACTGTCCAATTGATCCCTCTGTTCGCTCACGTACTATTTTAAGTGAATCCTTATTATAACATGCACACAAATTTTGGGCACTTGTATTTGACTTAAGTCAGTGTGCCACCGTATCTCGTATACTTACTACTCCCTCCGTCTAGGTGTAATAAGTCACGTTAGAAGGTGCAACGGGACCAAGGTGCGTGCGTGTGCGTGTGTGTGTTTAACAGCATGTGTGTGTTAGAGAGTGCGACAGATCGACCTACTCCTACAGAGATATGGTGTGTAGTGTACGATTTTAGCCACGAGAGTCGGTGCATCCTCTCGTTTCCGGGCATGTCCGGTAGGGACATGCGGATAGCTGCCATGCCCGCTCCTGACCAGCCTGGCCCACCCAAAGGCCCTCCATCGCCCGCGCGCGCTTCCCGCCCAAAACGGTCAGCGCCGCTCCAAAGAATCGGTGCCACATTCATGCCCCGGCAGAGCGGACGCGACCTCTCACTGGCGCAAGAGTGATGGTTGCTTCGTCCGTCCAACTTACTGCTGGGTCTATGTGATTT
The DNA here is from genome assembly GCF_002162155.2 of Triticum dicoccoides. Classification (NCBI taxonomy): domain Eukaryota; kingdom Viridiplantae; phylum Streptophyta; class Magnoliopsida; order Poales; family Poaceae; genus Triticum; species Triticum dicoccoides. The sequence continues at coordinate 524,808,847 of NC_041391.1, read as the reverse complement.
GACGGCTCATTGGTCTTTATTACTGAGGTGGTAGGACTGCTGGATGTCCCACGCTTTCGGCGAAAGGAGGTAGTAGATTACAATTTTCTCCATTCTTACAGCGGAGGAGTGCAAGAGTAGTGAAAACATGCAGGCTCAGTGATTACATGGCCCACCTCACACTATCACCGTGCGACACCTAACACTTTACATAGTACTCCCTCCGTTCCTAAATATTACTAGATGAGTCCTCGCTCGTTGCTGCGGAACAACAGTATATCTCTCTGCGCAAAATTATCGATTTCATAGAACAAAAAAATATCTATAATCGCATGACAAATGTGGTAGCCAAACTAAATAAACTCCCATCATCATTTAGATCATCCCACGTAAGGAAAAAAGATCAGCCAACTCCTACTGCATAATGGGATTATATTTTTCTTTTTGACATGTTAATGGGACTTAAATGCTCACTTACATGCATGCTACTGGTGCATTCTTGCATGCAGACATGTTGATGTGATTTAGAACCCACTCACATGCATGTGCCATGGTATTTCTGCATGCTTGCATGTGGCTTAATGCGGAGCCTCTCAACATCTAGATCAGACGGCTATTATGACTGATTTACTTCATCTAGCGGCTACGTCAATTTTGATGATGTGGCTCAAGTAGACGATAGAGAATTCCTAGTAGTGGGGGCTAGCTATTACTAGTAGATAAGTCTTTGTAGAGATTCCACTAGGTGAACTACATACGGAACAAAATGAATGAATCTACACTTCAAATGCATCTATATACATATGCATGTGGTTAATGGTGAAATATCTACAAAGACTTATATTTAGGAACGGAGGAAGTACTAGTATAGTACTAGTACGTACTGTAATTTATCAGCGAGATAAATTTGTACAATGCTATGAAGCTTCCAGCTCCTGTTACATGTATCTTGCGTCCAAGGTTGCCCGTTGCAACATTTCATCAAATACAAAGGAGTCTAACATGCATGCTATTGCATCTCAATGATTGGCAGATCATAGCAAATATGTACTCCCTCCGTTCCAAAATAAGTGTCTCAACTTTGTGCAAACTTTAGTACAAAGTTGTACTACTACTAAAGTTGACACTTATTTTGGAACAGAGGCAGCTAAAGAAAAAACGATCCATGCAGTCCCTAGCCCTTGAACCATGAACCCTGACCAGGCTTCAATTTGCTGGCAATGTTCGAGCTTCCTAATAAATGAAGTTTGCAACCTTTTGACCATCGGATCATTTTGTGCAGTTTCACCAAAACTGAGATGAGCATCCCTGTGACAAAGAAATTGAAGAAGCGTGATTAGAATAAGATTACTAGGACTAGTTGATGAGACATAAACTCGTCACAAATACAGTACGTAGAAGCCAGTAGAGGTATCAGGTATGTGCGGGGCAAAGAAGTAGAGAAATATCCACAGGGAGTGATGTGGGTAGCTGGAGCAGTGGTGCAAGCCGGTTGTAAAGGGAGTTGTACCTGAGGGACGTAGCTCAACCTTGAGGAGGGCGGCGGGAGGCGGTAACTGCCCATGTCGCGGCAGTGAGCAAGGGATGAAGACAACCTCACCGGCTTTGTGAGAGAGAACGGCGGGGACCCCTGATCGGGATGTGCCGACAATGGGTTTTCACCGTCAGCGACGGCCACCGCATCTACACTAAGCATCCACCCCTTCCCCAAGCGGACGTGATCCTCCGGGATGTTTGAGATGTGGCCACAGTCGTTTTGTGCGAGAGAGTGTGAAGAGAGCAACCCCAGCAAGCAACCGTGTAGGCTGGCCCGTCCTGACTATGTATATAGTGGAGCAGTTTCCTTTTCTCTCCATATGAACCTATCATATTGCGTACGTGCCACTGAAGAAAAAAAATTATTTATAAATGACGTGGCACCTACTACTCGTTCTCCTATAACCTTGCGCTTGGCATCTCCAAAATATTAACCTTGTGATTGGCTCTTTGCCTCCTCGGGAAGTCGAGCAATAATGTAGTGCAGTATATATCTCTGGCTATATGAGACCGAATGAATTGCTGCACGTCCACCACGTGGGCGAGGGTCGAGGGGCGAGGGAGAGTGCTACTACATACGGAGCAAAATGAGTGAATGTACACTCTAAAATACGTCTATATACATCAGTGTTTGGAGTATGTACTAGTAGTTCATATTGAAATCTACTAAATGACATATCCAAACAATATGATATAATCTCTATAACCAAGGTAGTAGGGACGAGGAGTAAACGAAGGGAGTAGTAAATTTTTCTCCTCGTCCTGCGAGCCACCGCGCGCATGGGCGAGGGAGGAGCAAGCTTCACCTCATCTTGCGAGGCATCGCGCTCGTGGGCGGGGGAGATGGCGTACTAAGCAAGCTTCTCCACGTTCTGCGAGTTGACGGGACACATCAAAAGTACTCCAGTGTATAGAGCCTTGCCTCTAAGGTAGGCCCCACATGGTTTGCCTCTTTTTTTAATTTAACATAACGCGTCAAGTCGCAATTTGTTTGTTCACCCGTGGTAGACGATCCTCCCTCCACCAAGTGGAAAACCAGTACACGTCCCAAATTACCACGTGGGTCGCCTTTTTCGTACAGAAATGAGCACCACCATGTACCCGCGCGGGTGTGGTTGGGAAAAAGACGAGAGTACATGCGCCGTGCATGCACCTGTTCTCTTTGTGCACATCCCCCACCTACGTGGGTGTGTGTGAGAGATACAAACCGCGTTCGTGAGTGTTTTTTGTTTTGTGGTGGGGGTGGGGGTGGGGTGGGGGGTTGATTTCGTGAATTATTTGTGGGAATATGTGTCAATGACATCTCAAACAAAATTTTACATGCAATGTGTGTGAAATGGAGGCCTATCCATATCATACATAGAGGGTCGGGCAATCCACGAGAAGAGAGGGAGGGGTCATAGCTATCGATAGAGTCAAAGAGAGGATCAAGTACGGGCGGGTGCGAGATCGATGAAGAGAGCCATCGAAATTGTTTGTGTGTGTGTGTGTGTGTGTGTGCAAGTCAAAGATATAGGGCGACTGGCCTACCGGAACGTTAGAGGGCACATGTCAAGTTTGTGTGTGGCAGGGAGACATGACTAGAGCGCTTGATGTATTGGTGTGTGTGGGGGGGAGGGGTAGGCAGAGGCCTAACTATAGAGGTAGAACGACTCGTATATGTGTTGAGAAGGAGAGACCCAACTATGTCTTGAGGGAGATCGGTCGACATCCATACATAACTGAAGGACGGGAAATATGATGGGACAGAGAGAGGGAGGAGAGAGAGAGGGAGTGAGAGGGAGGGAGAGGGAGGGAGAGGGGTAGAGTGCTGGATGGGTGATGGAGTTGCTTCTCGGAGATGTTGGGAGAGGCCTACTAGAAAAATTGAGGGTGGAACTGCAATGTTATCAATAAGAGTGGGGATGTGTTTCTGTGTGTGCATGTGCGTGATAGATCTGTCGGGACGCATCCATGAATGATGAAGGGGAACCATGTGTTTGGTAAGCAAACCTAACTAGATCGGTAGATCAATTGTTGTTTGTCGGTGGAAGGGAGATACACAATTAATGAGGTAGATCGATCGATGTGTGGGTAAAAACGAGTTATAAGGACCTAGCTGGCTATATGCATAGCGAGAGATCGGTCGGTGTACGTCCATTTGTTAGAGGCAAATAAGGCCCAGCGAGACAGATAGACAGAGAGAATGGAGCTAGGAGGTGGTGCGAGAGGCCCAACTACTAGCTAGATAGGGGGAGGAGTGTGCGGTTGTGAGATAGATTAAAAGAGGGGTGAGAGTTTACACGTGTGTCTGACCATATGAGAGACACGAGGCAAGGACACATAAAGGAGGAGATTGAAGCTGTGTGTGTATGTTGTAGGCAGGCATCGATGGAGAGGTTTATCGATCGGTGTGTGTCAGAAAGGAGTTGTGGAGACTCTGGGAGAACGACCTAAAGAAAAAAAATGAATGTGCCCGGTGGATAGAATGCCAAGGGAGGGGGAGGGTGAGGAGGGCGTGTGCATGCACGAGAGAAAGTTAGTAGTAGCTACAAAGGTTAGAGGATTGTGTGGGTGTAAGAGACTAACAAAGATCATAATTTGATATGAAAGCGGATTCATATATTTGAATAGGGGATCATAGTGTTTTAAACATTGCATGCATGAATATAGCGGTGATACATGTGCTGTGCACATGTTATACCATAATGTGATAATGCATGGCGTTTGCAACTCACAGCTAAATGCCGAACAATCTAAACCATACTATACATCAAACAATCTCACATTCTATTTGAATTTGTGATAATGTGCGGCGTTTGCAGCTTACAACTAAATATCGAGCAATCTAAACAATACTATATATCGAACATTCTCACATTTTATTTGAATTTGTGGTAATGTGTGGTGTTTGCAACTCACATCTAAATAATTGTAGGCGTAGGGGGCGGGGCACCATACATAATGTGATAAACACATTATACATATGAGACATGGTTTAGATTATGAATATTTAGCTAGAGCTAGAAATGTAATGTGATTTGAAATCAAAATAAAGTGGATTCAAAAAATCTAGTTCGGAGTTCATATAGTACACATGGTTCATATGTAACCCGATACTGATCATGTGGTGTGCTGTGAAGATAATACACAAACGATGGTTTAACTTGACAATAATGATGATTGTAGATCTTATTAAAACAGAGAAACGAATTCAAATGCTTTGACTTCACAACAATCATTATTGTAGATCTTATTCAAATTTAGTTCATATTGAAGCGGTAGTATATACGTTTGGAATGCACTAAAACGTTCATTTGAGTAGTAGGTTGCATGCATTATACACGTAGCGAAATATTTTAATTGAACATAACATGAATTCAAAGTTTTGAATGACATTTGTCGTGCGCATTGATTTGGTACAGTACACGTTAGGCTTGTCCGGAAATTTCAACCCGCGCCTTGTTAGCCCGAAATATTTAAGATATATCTTTGTCTCGTTGCGCTCCGACAACTCCATCCATCTCAACCCGCGCCTTGCTATTCCGAAATTACAACGCGCACGAAAACTCCCACCTCCTGTGAAATCCCGACACGCGAAATGCCCGTGGTACCCCTAAACCGAAAGAATCGCCTCAAATCGGTGGGGGTACTTTCGTAACTTACCCCACATTTCGGACAAGCGCGTCTCTAAGCCATGGTTCCCCACTTCCATCCCATCCACCCACCCATTCGTACACCGAGGCCGCGAAAACCCGCGACGAAACCCCACACCCTGCTCCGTCCGCCATCCAGCCGGAGCCTCTTCCCCGACGACCTCGTCCACAGCAACACCTCGACGTCCCTCATCCACAGTAGCGGATGAGGATCCGTCGTCGATCTCATCGTCCCGCCGGTTCAGCCACCCTATCCTCCACCTCCAAGGAGCTGCCCCAATGTTCCCCTCGTGTTTCGTGCCACCTCCATTCCCACACCGCCGTCTTCACCTGCACCACCGGAAGAGCATCATCATCACCATTTCCTCGGATGAAGCTGCGGCCTAATCGGCGCCACCAAAAAGGTTGTACACTAATCGCTGCATTTTCTTCTTGATTCGATCTCACGGTGCTGCCGGAGCTCGGTCCCGAGCCAACACGGCGCGGCTCCATCCACGGCGGCATCGCAGGCCACTTCCTCCACGGTGTCGCTCCCTCGGCGCCGACGTCCACATCAGTAGGAGCTGCTACTGCTTTAGCTCTCGCTCGCGCTGCTGCTCTACTCTTGCTCTCGGTCCCCTGCCTGGTCTGCTCTTGCTATTGCTCTTTCTCGCACTGCTGCTCTCGCTCTTGCTCTTGCTTGCGATGCTGCTCCGATTTGGCTACACTTCAGTCGACTGAATCGACTTTCGGGTCAGTCGATTTTCAAGGGGTGGGCTCACCGGGGTGAAGGAAGAACCAGCCGCAGCGGGGAGGGGGGCTCGCCAAAGAGGTACCCCACTATCTATCTTAGGGTTCAGGATGGGGCAGTGGTCACTGGCGTTGGCGGGGCGTTGGCGGGGCGGTGGCGTGGGGATCACCGGAGAAAAAGCTCGGCATGGGGGGTGGCCTCGAGGGATGGCCGGGGCAGCGGCGGACCGGCGGTGGGGAGTGTTTTCGAGGCGGGAGGGCGGCGCACCGCTGGCCGTGGGCGGCGGGGGGCTGCTGTTTGGCCGGGGGTGGCTAGTGGCTCAGGTGGTGGATGTTGAAGATGAACCGCAGGCCCTTGATTTCGTATCCAACGACTGCAAAATCGACTAACCAGAGATGAAAAAGTCAGTCGACCGACGTGTAGCCTCACCTTGCTAGTGCGTTCAGTTTCGACAGCAAAATTCAGTTTCGACAGCAAAATTCAGTTTGGACAGCAAAATTCAGTTTCGAAAGTTAGGTTCAGTTTCGACAGTTAAGTTCAGTTTCGACAGTTAAGTTTAGTTTTGACAGTTAAGTTCAGAGATGAGCGGCTGATGTATTTTACATCTAGCACTTTGTGGTTATGTATTTTACGTCATGTATTGGAGATGCTATTAGAATTCCACTCAGGTTAACGTTGTTCATTGTCTCTCTTGTCCTGCTTCAGCCTCGGCGTCGTACAACTCACCGGAGCTACTCCAACGACGAAACCCTCCATGACAGCGAAGCAGTACCTCGGGCTCCATCTCCAGACGCCTAAGATCTTCTTCCCCTCCTCCGACAGCAAAGTCAGCCGGAGCATCCTTACCGGCCAACCCAATGACGCTGAGATCGACATGGCTTCGCCAAAGAGGTTGTACACTTGTTGCATCTCTTTTTTAGTCTACATGTTATATATATTGTCCACTGAGCACACGGATTTGTTCCTTTAGTGTCTCCTTGAAAGAAAAAATGTAGGAATTTTAATTTTCACTTGTCCTCCTTTTCAAATTCCTATTCATGAAGCACAGACTAAGAGATAGTAGCATAATAGCATTATAACCGTACATTTTCTTGTGGTTTGACTTAATCTCACCATGCTTCTTTGCATCCTGTGATCTTCCAATTGTTGTGAATCAAACACCCGGATTGCAGAAATCTTGTGTTTTTAAATTCTCTGTTTTGCACGTGCATTCCTATCCTATTCCTGTCTATTTCCTATCCCTGCATTGTTGGAATCCTCCAATTCAAACAAGCCCTTACAGAATTACGTCTCTTATAGATAGTTGTCAAAGAAAACCTTGTGTGGTTTGTCCCGCTCCTGCTGCGTCGTCGTCCACCCCAGCTCAGCTGCTCCAACAACAGAAGGGTCTAGCACAGCAGGGATCCGGCCTCCAGATTGTCTTTCGCCGCCTCAAATCTTCTTCCCCGCCGCTGGCAGCCATGAAAACTACGTTACCATCATCAACCGAGCAGATGACCTCGAGGACTACACGGGTCCGCAAGAGAGGTCGCACTCTTTCCTGTCTGCTTACGTTATGCATCGCTTAACATTACATGCTACTTTATCGTCCTGTTCACCGATTAGACTCTGAGTCAGCTCCAAACTAATGGTCAAACTTGAGTGTTTAAATGGTTGTGGGGTACATATCGGGGCTGCTATCAATAGTATCTATCTACTATCTGGTTAATCCCCGGTGTCTACTATGAGTTTCATGTTGGGTGGGAAACAAATAGTAAAGAAGCCATTACTGTATTTATTAACTGAAGCCATTATCTGCCTACTATTATTGATTTTGGGTCTATCCACAGGTTGCTACCATCACTCTGGATTTCTGCATGCACTCCTTACATAATCTCATTATGTTTTATTCCTATGCATGACAGTTATTGTAAACAATGGAACTGAGCATGTAGAGCAAAAGAGACGAGCCTTGCGTGGCAATATAATTTCATGCAGACGTCGCTCCAAGGTAGGCGCAAAGGCAGCCCCCCCTCCACGCATTTCGGATTGTAATCGAGAGGAAGATATCTGTTCTGAGGGGGATTCAGAAGGAGAAGATAACTCCTATTTACCCCCTGAGGTCTTCGCTCTAACTTGGCATGCTGATGTTGGTTATATCATGCATATGGTGTCTTGCATTGCTTACTTTATACATCAAATATGTCATCTGCTTAGTTTAGACATCCTTTGTGTGAATGCCATCTGTTTAGTTTATTCATCGTTTATGTGAATTATGTAACAGCACCTTGTTTAGCCAGGCATCATATATGTGAATTTTGCAATGCCATCCTGCTTAGCCAGTCATCTTATATGTAAATTATATCAGGCCATCCTTTTTTTTGTTACATATTACATTCATCAACAATGTTAGTACATTCAACTGCTCTTCGTGTGCATCAGCCATTTGACACGGTGATGGCAAATTCTGGAGTGAAAACAAGGTCTTCTGAGCAGACTATGCTATCTAACGAAGCGCATATCTCGCTGGTTACTGATAGCTCCTCAGAGGAGGATTCAGAGACAGATGACAAGTCCTATCCCCCCCGAGGTGTATGCTCTAACTTGGCAGGGTTATGTTGCTCGTATCATGCGTATGGTGTCTCGCATTGCTATGCCATTTGGTTAGTTTAGACATGCTTTGTGTGAATGTGACATGTTCAGTGTCTAATTACCATATATGTGAATTATGCATTGCCATCTTGTTGCAAGACATTATATATGTGAATTATACAATGCTATCTTGTTGCGAAGGCATTATATATGTGAATTATGCAATGCCATGTTGTTTAGCCAATCATCATGTATGTGAATTATATCATGCTATCATTTTTTGTATTACATGTTCCATTTGTCGACAATGTTTGTATATTCAAATACTCTTCCTGTGCATCAGCCATTTGAAGCGGTGATGGAAGTATCTAGAGTGAAAACAAGGTATTCAGAGCAGACAATGGTACCTGCTGAAGCAGACATCTTGCTAGCTACAGAGAGCTCCTCAGAGGAGGATTCAGAGACTGATGACCAGTCCTATTTCCCCCCTGAGGTCTATGCTCAAACTTGGCAGGGTTATATTATCCATGTCATGCATGTTGTCTTGCATTGCTTAGTTTTTACATCATATATAGATTGCCATCTGCTTACTTGCTTACTATATAAATCATATATTTGAATTATATCATGCCATCATGTTTACATAGTACATACACATCATCTATCTAAATTATGGCATGGCAACCCATTTAATAAAGACATCATATAGTTATATCATCTCATCCTGTTTAGTGTTTACAGTCATCATATTTAGAATTATGGCATTCTATCCATGAATGTATGTGAATTATGGAATGCCAACCTATTTAATAAACACATTATATAGTTATGTCATGTCATCCTGTTTACATAGTCTCATATTTTGAACTATGTATTTCCATCCATTTTAGTTAGCCATCATAATGTGAAATTGTGCCATGCTATCCTGTTTAGTTAGCCATCATATATGTGAAATTGTGTCATGCTATCCTGTTTGGTTAGACAACATAAATATGAATTATTTCATGCCCTCTTTTATTCCCCACTATCCATTGCACATGTCTATCATACAATGTCTATACTTTCAATTAGTTTTCTTGTTTATCAGCCATTTGAATTGGAGAGGGTGATGGTAGTATCTAAGGGAGTAAACACACGGTCTTCAGAAAATATAGTGCTACCAGTTGATGCATATAGAACCACGGTTGTACTTGCCCAAGGACCAGATCCACCACACATAACCCAGACTCTCGCAGATTGTACCCCTACCCAGTTGGACAGAGAACCAGCTACACCCCTTCTAACCCCAACCCCGGCAGATAGTAACCCGGTTCCAGTTGACACAGCACCGTCTCCACCACAGAGCACCCAAACACAAGTGGTTAGTAAGGGAACTGTAGTGCCCAAAGCACGAGGACCACCACTCCGAATCCCAACTCAACGCTTAAAGGAGAAGAAGATTTGTTCTCAGGTCAGGTTCTGTAGCTATGGTTCATGCTCCTTTGCTCTTGCATTACTATATTTACTCATACCAACTATTTTCAAATTTGAAGGATGGAATTGAAACTCCAGTGGCGCAACACGTATGTTTTAAACCTGTTTCTTTAACTGGTTTGCTATTGTAACCTGCTCTATGTTGATTTCAGTTTCAATTGAATAAACAGTTATGTTCTCATGTCATGCACATTACAAGTGTTGTTAGTGCTCTATAGTTACCCACACTTATATTCTGTCTATTCTGCTTTGTCTTGAACAAATATTATTTGAACTGTATCTCTATCTTGATTTGGCAACAAAAACTAGAATGATATAGACCATAAAGTGACCATGGCACATAGATATATGTTTGTTTCATGCTGTTATCATGTCCACTTTACTACTGAACTCATGTACCAAAATGAGTTTCATATACAACATGGTAAATATGTGATGTGTCTGCTTGTTTCTCTTTTAGAATGCGGACAAAATATTGGAGAATAGTACCGCGTTATCCAATGGTAAAGGAAGTAATGCAGATAAGGTTCAAGATAGTGAGACATCCCTGTTGCTCTCCAAGAAAGCTGATAAAAACTATCTTGACGACAGTGAGGGAACCCAAAAGTCATGTCTTGATGTAGTGTTCGAGTTACTAGCCACTACTGCTGGCACAAGCTCTTCGAACTCGCTGCGTGAATCAGTTCGTCTTCTTGAGTCTCAACTTCAAGTTGAAAGACATTGATCAGATGTGCTGCGACAGGAAGCTGAAGGACTGAGGAAGTCCCTGCAGAATTCAGATGCATATTTTCTGGTGCAACAGCAAGCGCTAGAGGATTTAAGCGCCAAAGAAGAGAAAGTTAATAAGCTTGCTAAACATCTTGCCAGCATTATGGGTACCCAGGATATTGTTTCTTGAGATCTTCTGAAGTGGTTTCAGTTCTAGATTTGTCTTGCTGCGACGTTTATTTGCGCTGGTCTCCAACTTTGACAACCAGTGTATATGATATGCTGCTTTGTTCCCTATATTTGCACTGGTGGCGAACTTTGATGCCCAGTGGATGTAATATGTGTAACAGCCGTGATAGCCTAGCATAAGTTGCTTGCTTATTTATTTCCTTGTTGCCTTGTTTATTTGTTTCCTTGTAGTCAGTGTAGTTCTTTTTAAAACTAGGCCACAATAACCATGGGCTAATATTTACTGTAGTGACACTGGGCCTCCTACAGGTCGTAGAAACAGTGGGCCTTCTATAGGCCGTAGAAAGAGTAGGCCTTCTACGGGCCGTAGAAACAATGGGCCTTCTACGGGCCGTAGAAACAATGGACCTTCTATGGGCCGTAGAAACAATGGGCCTTCTACGGGCTGTAGAAACAATGGACCTTCTACGGGCCGTAGAAACAATGGGCCTTCTACGGGCCGTATCATCAATGGGCCTTATACGGGCCGTATGACCATAACGGGCCATCGTTAATAGGCCGTATTTGATGATGCTATGAAAACGTCCCAACATATTAACGAACCACAAACGGGCCGATGTAACCATGGGCTGAATTTGGCCCACAAGCAGAAAATGACAGTAACGGGTCGTAAGTAAACGAATGCTGGAAATGAGCCCAAGAATAAATGGGCTCTGAGAAGGCCGAAAGATAACATTTGCTGGAAACGGCCCAACTGAATAATGGGCCCTTAATGGGTATAAAGTGATATACTGTTCATTACGGGCCAGTTTTACCACAGGCCGTTAGTGGGTGTAAAGTGATACACTGTTCATTGCGGGCCAGTTTCACCATGGGCCGTTAATAGGCCAAGAGTTACATTGGGCCTCATATGGGCCGAAAGACATCATGGGTCATACATGGGCCAGAAGTGAAAACAGGCTGGAATCATATTGGATGGCCTAGATGACGCTACTGGGCCTAATTCGGATAGGGCGTAACGGGCCTTGGGTTAGCGGGCTGTAAATGGGCTATATGCGAACAGGCCGTTAATAGGCTTTCCATGGGCCGGCCCACCACCTTTTGACCAAGTCAAATGGGCCGGCCTTTTCATAGGAATGGGCCTCTGTTGGGCCATGCCACGTGTCAACGTATCATAGGCGCCTTCTGTCCAATGAGTGGATGACATCTGTCCCAATGGTGAACCGACACGTGTTTCCTCCAGCCGATGATGATTTTACACGTGGAAAATCCCCATTAGTCGGGGCTGTTAACGGGTTATCGAATCCAAAACCCGACCCGATAGCTTAACGGTGTTCCGCTACGGTGGATGCCACGTGACGGTCACCCTTGATGAAAGCAATTCTGTGACGCGCGATTTATCGTCATGGAAGTGGACACTTCCGTGATGATAATTTTGGTAATGTCATGGAACACTTCTACGACAGCACAGGTATGACTATCTTGATTCTGTCATAAATTTGTCATGGATGTACATGCATGACAAAAAACGCGACCTACTATGACAAACACGTATCATCACGGAAGTGTATTTTTTTGTAGTGATGAGTCCTCCAAGGGCAACCGCCCGTTCTGCATCTTCCACAACATGCATAGCCACAACACCAATGATTGCCAAGAGCTCAAGACTATCCGGGACGGATGCCTCGGTCGATGCTCTGAGTGCAAGGACCATGGCTGCGGCCGTGGAGGAGGCCGCAGCGGAGGGCGCCGGGACGATCGTGGCCCCTGTCAGGGTTGGCGAGATCAGCCTCATGAAGACCGCTGGCAGGACCAACCTCGTGTCGGCCCATGGCAGGATTAGCCTCGCGAGGACCATCCTCAGGGCAACGCTGGCCTCCCTCCGCTACCGCCGCCACCAAGAAGGAACGACGACCACCGCCAAGATGATGGGGCTGGGGGCTTCCAAGAGCCTAGTGCTATCGCCTGCATCCTAGGGGGTGCTTAGGCCCTGGACTCCCATCGCATATTCAAGCAGTTCGCTCGTGAGGTGAACGCGGCCCTCCCCAAGCTCGAGGCATCGCGTTCGCTCAAGTGGTCCAAGTACGCCATCATCTTTGATTCTTCGGACCAGCTCAAGTACGCGGCCACCTCAGGCGCGCTCCCCATGCTCTGCTCACCTACCATCAACAACATTCTCGTCACCAAGACACTTGTCGATGGTGGCGCTAGGCTCAATGTTCTCTCCGTTGAGACATTTGACAAGCTCTAGGTGCCATATGACCAGCTTCAGCCCACCAAGCCATTCTCAGGTGTGACCGACGGCTCCATGCACCCAATCGGGCAGATTCGCCTCCCCGTCACCTTTGGCAAGCGTGACAACTACCGCACCGAGCTAATCGACTTCGACATCACTCACATTCTCGTGCCGTACAATGCCATCCTCGGGTACCTAGCTCTCTCCAAGTTCATGGCAGCAACGCACCATGGCTACAACGTCCTCAAGATGTTAGGAAGCGGCAGCATCATCAGGGTCGCCTGCGATAAGAAAGATGTGGTGTGCTCCCTCGAGCTTGAATACTAGGTCGCGGTGGTCAAGGAATCGTATGGCGAAGGCGTCGTCCTTCCCCCCGAGGTTGCCCCCAAGAAGAAGAAGCAGCTCCTCCTCAAGGGCACTCAGGAGGCTGGCATGCCTGATGGTTGTGACTCGGGCCCCTCGCCCTCTGCTGGGGCGCCTTTCCCTCTTGCGTAGGAAGGCACGCCCGGCACCCCACTCAGGTTGGGCTCGGGGGCTCTTCTCTGTAAGGCTTGTGACCTAGCCAGCATCACGACACTACAAAAAAAGATACATCCGTGACATTTTGGGCCGAACGAAATTTTTTTCTGTCATACATATGACACTTCTATGACGATAATTGTGACAAAACTCGGTATCATCATAGATGTGGTGGGATCCTACTTCTATGACAAAAAATCATGATAGAAAATGGGCTTTTCATCCTGGGCGGGCCGGAGACGCAGCTGCATGACATTCTTTGGGCCGTCCATGACGGAAAAAACCGTGGTAGAAGCGACGGGGAGGAAAATTTCGGGGAGTTGCCGGTTACGGTGGGAGAGTGATGCGCGTTTCTCTCGTACAGGTACGCGCGTGTGTGCGAGGCGTTGGCTCTAACTGAAGCCGAGCGAGGCGTTGGGCTCTAACCGAACCCGAGCGATTGCACTACAGGCTATGCGTTACTGAACCCGAGCGATTGATTGATGGCTGTTAACTGAACCCGATGGAGCGATTCCTTCACTACTGCTGCTAACTGAAGCCGATCGATGCTGCCTCTGGGATGAACAGTGAGCGTTGCGGGAGGGTTTGGATGAACAGTGAGCGGTGGCGTTGCCTCTGGATGAATAGGAACCCGTGGTGTGGAGGGCTGGATGAACAATAGACGATGGAGGGGTGGCCGTGGAGGGGTGGTTGAACAGGACCCCGTGGTGTGGAGGGATGGATGAACAGTAGACAGTGGAGGGGTGCCCGTGGAGGGGTGGTTGAACAGTAGCGGTGGAGTAGCGCGCGGTGGAGGCTGGATGAACAGGAGCCCGTGGAGGCTGGAGGAGGTCGACGGTAGCCCGTGGAGGCTGGAGGAGGTCGACGGTGGAGATGAACAGTATCCCGTGTAGTCCCGTTTTGCGATACGCCACACCCCTCCCCCCCCCCATTTCGACCGTAGCACTCCAACACAAGTTCGTTTTGTCC
>NC_041391.1:524775755-524794072 GCF_002162155.2 Triticum dicoccoides | reverse complement strand
TTTGCGGTACGCCACACCCCTCCCGATCAACAGGACCCCCGTTTCGACCGTAGGAGGTCCGTTTCGTCTGTTTTGCGGTACGCCAGGCCCCTCCCGATCAACAGGACCCCGTTTCGACCGTAGGAGGTCCATTTTGTCCGTTCTGCGGTACGCCAGGCCTCGTTTCCATCGCCTGTTCTGTCCAAGCCGGTTGGCTCCCACACGTTCTGTTGCCTCCCGATGAACACGACACATTCTGTTGCCTCCCCATGAACACGATGCATTCCGTTGCCTCCCCATGAACACGAGCATTCTGTTGCCTCCCCATGAACACGAGCCCTCGCCGTACGTATGCGCGACTAGGCGTTCGAGACCCTACCCGTATGTACACATACGTGGCCATATTTTCTTTCTTGCACCCTGGCTGCTGTACGTATGTGTACATGCTACGTGCGCACCTCTACTACGACACGTACGCGCCTCTACTACTACACGTGTGCGCCTCTACATCGACCAGTATATATGTACGTACAAGTTCGCGACCAGAATGACAACGCTACGTACGCTTCGACCAGGTGGGTCCCGACTGTCAGGCAGCTCCTTGCGTGCGAAAATGTAGCTGGTGGGTCCCAGCAGTCAGAGGGGCGAATCGTTTTTTTGCCCAGACGCACTTCCTTTGTGTGCGAAGATGTAGCTGGTGGGTCCCAGCAGTCAGGGGGGCGAATCATTTTTTTTTGCCCGGACGCACTTCCTTGCGTGCGAAGATGTAGCTGGTGGGTCCCCACAGTCAGGGGGCGAATCGTTTTTTTTTGCCCGGACGCACTTCCTTGCGTGCGAAGGTGTAGCTGGTGGGTCCCAGCAGTCAGGGGGGAAACGTTTTTTTTTCACGAAATATGGTGGCCCGTCCGGTGGGTCCCCGCTGTCTGGTGGAGGAATAATTATTTTGCGAGTAATAAGGAGGCACTTCCTTGTTGCGGCCGTGGACCCAGCTGTCAGCCTCTCCACGTACAGTCCACGTCCGATGGAAGCCGTTCCTTGACCATGTTGACCATGCCGCGCCGAGAGCACTAGGGCGGTGGATGACGGCGAGGCCTAGGAAGGGGACGACGCGGAGCCGGGGAAGACGCGGCAGTGGATGCCCACGCGTAGAGGAGTACGAGGGTTCACTGGTTCGCTGCGGTGTGAGGCTGCCGTCGCTGCAGAATAACAGGGGGTGTGGGTGAGTAGAGGGATGGCCTGGCCAGCGGTGGGAGTAGTAGGGGGCGGTGAGGCCTCCGCCGCATCGTAGCCGGCCACGGGAGGCAGGAGCATGAGGCACGACCGGCGCTGGTTTGGGCGGCTGGAGCAAGAAGACCAGAGGTTGAAGAAGCACTACGGCTGTTGGATGGACATCGTACGGTCACTAGAGCTAGAATCGTGCATATTGACTAAGTTGACAAAGCCCTCCATCCCCATCAACTTAGTAGGCCCACAAGTCAGCCTGCCACTATACTGGGTCCCAGCTAACAGGGGGAGTATTCATTTTTTTTGTGCGTAATAAGGAGGCACTTCCTTGCGTGCAAAGATATAGCTGGTGGGTCTGAGCTGTCAGCAGCGGTAACGTTTTTTCGCGAATTACTGAGGCCCTTTCGGTGGGTCCCTGATGTCAGGTGGACGAATCATTATTTTGCGCGTAATAAGGAGGCATTTCCATGCGTGCGGCCGTGGACCCAGCTATCGGCCTCTCCACGTACAGTCCACTTCAGATGCATGTCGGTCGTTGACCACGTTGACCAGGCCGCGCCGAGAGCACCAGGGCGGTGGAAGGCGGCGAGGCCTAGGAAGGGAATGACACGGAGGCAGGGAAGACTCAATAGTTGTTTCCCACGCGGAGGGGAGTACGACTGAATGAGGGTTTACTGGTTCGTCTGCCATCGCCGGAGAATAACAGCAGGTGTGGGTGAGTAGAGAGATGGCTAGGCCAGCGATGGGAGTACGGTGAGGCGGTGAGGCTTGCGCGGCAGCACAGCTGGCCGCGGGGAGGAGGGAGCAGGCAATCCCGCCGGCGCTAGTTTGAGCGGCTGGAGCAGGAAGAGCAGAGATTGAAGAAGCACGACGGCCATTGGATGGCCATCCAACAGTCACTGCTTGTGTGTCAACCTTTTTTTAGTAAAGCCTCAAATCTGTGGAAAACAGCATATAGCCCATCTGCCATTATTTCTAATAATTTACATCCCATTTGCTAATTCTTAAGTTTTTTTGGAGCCCATATTCTTTTTGTTAGCATTACAACCCATATTGTGGCCCTGGTTAAAAAATTATACAAAATTTTGCATATTTCGGTGCGGTCCGAACTGTTTTTAATCTTGAAATTTCGACTCACATTCAAACCGATTTTAAAACTAAATGTATATCAATATAAAATCCAACAAATTCTCCACGCATAAAAATTAATGTAATTTAAAATCTCGAAATGAAAAAAAAGATATTTGAAACTAATTGCCGCTTTGATGTGTTTTAAAAATGTACAGCCCATTTCTCATTACTGATGGCCCATTTTCTCGGCCAGCCGAATGAAAGCTCTCCTCATCTTGAAATATTTGCAGCCCAACAGCCTGACAAAGCGACTTACTTGGCAAATCACAAAAAACCTGGGCTGTGGCCGTGGACCCAGCTGTCATCCTCTCCATGTATAGTACTCTTCCGATGGAAGTCGTTCCCTGACCACGTTGACCATGCCGCACGGAGAGCACCACGGCAGTGGACAACGGCGAGGCCTAGGAAGGGGACAATGTGGAGCCGGGGAAGACGCGACAGTGGAAGCCCGCGCGGAGAGGAGTACGAGGGTTCACTGGTTCAGCTGCGGTGTGAGGCTGCCGTCGTCGCAGGGCCTGGCCAGCGGTGGGAATAGTAGGGGCGGTGAGTCCTCCGCGGCAGCACAGCCGGCCACGGGAGGCAGGAGCATGAGGCCCAACCAGCGCTAGTTTGGGCGGCTGGAGCAAGAAGACCAGAGGTTGAAGAAGCACTACGGCCGTTGGATGGACATCGTACGGTCACTGGAGCTAGAATTGTTCATATTGACTAAGTTGACAAAGCCCTTCGTCCCCGTCAACTTAGTAGGCCCACAAGTCAGCCTCCCACCAAGGTGGGTCCTAGCTAGCAGGGGGGAGTATTCATTTTTTTTGTGCGTAATAAGGAGGCACTTCTGGTGGGTCCGATCTGACAGCCGGGGGGGGGGGGACATTTTTTTCGAGAAATACGGTGGCCCATCAGGTGGGTCCCAGCAGTCAGGGGGCAAACGTTTTTTTCAAAAAATACGATGGCCCGTCCAGTGGGTCCCTGTTGTTAGTTGGAGGAATCATTATTTTCCGCATAATAAGGAGGCACTTACTTGCTGCGGTCGTGGATCCAGCTGAGACTCTCCACGTACAGTATACTTCCGATGGAAGTTGTTCCTTGACCACGTTGACCTCGCCGCGTTCCGTTGCATGCATGCGTCCATGGGCGTGGTGCGTCCCCACTGTCAGCCTCTCACATACAGTCATCTTCCGATGACTCTCGGTTGTTGACCACATTGACCACACCGTGCCGAGCGCACCCAGACTGGAACGACCCGGAGATGGGGAAGACGGGGAAGTGGAGTCGCAGATGGAGAGGAGTGGGAAACATCACTAGTTCGGGTGCGCGACAGCACAGCCACGGTGCCGCCCACGGGAGACAGGAGCAAGAACAGAGGTTGAAGAAGGAGCGCGGCTGTTGGATTAACATCCAACGGTCCAGCTGCTAGAATCATTTGTTGATTAAGTTGACAAAGCCGTGCGTACACGTCCGCTTAGCAGGCCCACAAGTCAGTCACCAAATCTAACGGGTCCCAGCTGTCAATGGGATGAATAATTTTTTCGCAAAACAAGGAGGCACTTCCTTCCGTGCGAAGATACAGCCGGTGGGTCCCAGCTGTCAGGTGTAGGAAACATTTTTTTTAGCTTAATAAGGAGGAACTTTCCTTGCGTGCGACCATGGACCTCGTGAGTCCCAGCTATCAGGCTCTCCACGTACAGTCCTCTTCCGATGACTCTCATTTGTTGACCACGCCGCACCGAACACAGCGAGGCGGTGGACGACGGCGACGCCCCAGACGGGAACGACTTGGAGATGGGAAAACGCGGCAGTGGAGTCGCAGATTGAGAGGAGGAGAAGGGTTATAACTGGTTCTGTTGCAATTCATATCAAACTCAGGTTCATAGGACACGTTCATATTCATAGCCAACATTCACTATCAACAACTCAAAAGATTCATATATACACAAGCTCAGCATATCTATGCATCCAAATGATTGATAGATCACACGACAATATTCATACATAATTCACAAAAAGATTCAAATATACACATGTTCAGTATGTTTATGCATCCAAATGATTGAGATCACAGCCAATATGATCCATGGACGAACTTTAATTACCTAGGGTACAGACTGGTAAATGGTGTTCAATTAGAGGTACTTCTTGCTAAAATTAGTTCTTGTACGAGTAAACTTTCAAGTACATAAGAGGCAGCACAGAAAATCTGAACTTTGCTTGTAGGTTTATCCTCAAATAGTGGCCTCGTGCCGACGGAGGTTTGAGCAACTTGGCCACTACTTTCATCCAACTAGTTTACTGGCTCATCTTGGTCATGTATCTCGCCAAAATTCTACATTGCAGACGAGAAAGGAGGCGGTTGAGAAAATGAACCACCCAAATTTTTTGTGCAGTTCAACTGAAATGGAGCATCCTTGGCGTGCAGACTGATTAAGTCCCAGATGAATATACACGTCAACCAACTTGTCTGGAATCTTTAGACTCCATGCCATATATTTCGCTACCATATGTGTCGACAACCAAAAGGCACAAGTTGGGACCAAAGACTGGACTGCGTTTTTCTGGGCTATGCACCAAGCAATATTGTTGGTGTTCACTCTCCTAATACTTGGAGTTTGACAATTGGTTGACGCCGGTTGATACTCGAATGAATATAGGCACTTCTTGTCAACATCGATGTTTGTCTGAGTGAACTTTGGAGTACATAGCAGCAGTAAGTACCTGTCCATCTGATCATTTTGTGCAGTTCTACTGAAATCACCCGATGTAATGATTTTCCTGCGAGTTTAGGCTCCAGATTACTCCTTTATGAAATCGGCAAACAGTAGCATAATACCAAATTACCAATACATATGACAGCACAATAATCAGGATAAAGACCAGTACCAACGTATGTGAGGTAGCATATCAATTACTATTTCCTTTGACTGGAAGCCGAGATAAGCCAAGCGACTGACAGCAAAGGAAGAAAGCAAGCAGAGATTAGCGACTGACAGGAAAGGACGGAAGCTGTCGAGGCAATGAAGCACCCAAAGTTTTTGTGCAGTTCCACCAAAATCGAGCATCCCTGTTGGCACATATATTGAGAGAGTGATATTACTGTAATAGTGGGACTAGTTGATGAAACATACACTAACAAATAGAAGCACCCTCATTATCTTAATGGGTAAAGTTAGCAACATAGTAGTCTTGCTTAAAGAGAGGTATTAGTTTATTTAATCAGTGCCAATTAGCTCAACTCAACACTCAAAGCATTGCCATTTATCATAGGTTGCAAAACTTAAAAGTGCAAAGATAAAGGTGTTTCTCATGACAGTAGCACGATACAAATAGAGATGATAGCAAACTAATATGGATGAAGGCCTTAGGCCCGTACCAACCTGAGAAAAAAAGCTTATTCATGTAGTCCCATAAGAGATGATAAAGCACTCAATGGAATCACACAATAGTATATATTTTTGTGCACTTCAAATGTATGGATGAAATCACTCTTGTTTACCAGTGCTAAGATTATATCAAAAGATTATCAAGAACTTCCAGCAGAGTTAAAGCACTGCTGGGATACAGTTCATTGTATTATCTTGTGTAGTTCCACTAAAATGTATGATTGGCACAACATGATCCCTGTTTGCACAAGTAGGAACAAGGTGAAACCTTCATTAGCTTAGTGAGAAAGGATAGGAAGACATTAGCTATTACTCAAACAGTAGCATCAAATTCATGATGGACAATACGCAAAACATTGCCTCATTGAACCAATGGCAATAAATTGACATGCAAAACAATAGCACTATTATGTCATGACACTAATAATATTCCCTCCCTGCTCCACCACATGATTCACCTCCATAGACAAACATTCACACGTACATGATTCAGCATAGGGTCCTACTAAAGATTTGTTTAACTCCAACAGGAAAATTAGGCAGTAATAAATTAGTGGTACTTAAGTGCTCCTAGTTAATTAAGTGAGACAGCAGAAGTGGAAGGGCTCCCTGGAGGATTGTCTCACATGTAAGGTAGTCGTTGCCGGAGCCCTTGAATAGCCTCGACTGAGGCCTCTAGCTTCAGCAAGATTGCCTTGGCACTGTTTATTCTTCTCCTTCTTCCTCTTCATGCTATGTTTCTCTTTATCCTCACCAGTTGGTGAAACCAAGTACATGATTGGCCTTCTAATTCAGAATTGGTTTTGTCAGTGAGGGAGTACAAGTGTACTAGTAAAAACAGCATTATTTTCTCATGGAAGTCAGAAAATAGAGATGAACACATGCATTAAATATCATTCTTGCCTAAAGGAAGGTTATGGTGCCAATATGGATGATGAGGATTGGAACACAGATCTCCCTTTGTGTAGTTCCACCAAAATGAACCAACTGTTCCATCTGACATTCCAGTTAAACAACACAAAAGTCACTTCTTTTAAGAAGAGTTTTGTGCAGTGCACCAAAAGGTCACAACAGCAACCAAGTGAATTGGATATCCCTGTTTGCACAAAAAGGCACAGAGGAAATAGTTAGAGTCTCAAACAATTATAGGCAAAAACATTTGGCTAAACTTGTCAGAGTCTCAAACAATTACAGGCAAAAACAGTGGCATGGCTTCATTTTTACCAGGGACATTATATTAAGAACAGCTAAGGCTGCGTTCGGTTCACAGGTTTGGTGCAGGATTTTCGTAGGAACACAATTCCTACCGTATTCTTTCCCTTCCAACCGTTCGGAACACGGAAAGGTGAATAGTGTTTCATAGGAAAGCTGGTCTGGTAGTACTGATTCCATCGGATTAGAAACATCCACGCGCTGCTCATTTTTTGGGCGGAAGCCCGAGCCAGGCGCTCGCTGCCATGCGTTAGACAGGTTGCTGTGCAGTGTTTGCCGGAATAAAAAAATCAACCTATGTGTGGTACGTGAGGTGAGGACAAGAGTAGTCACTGTGCAGTTGAATAAACAAATAGCATCTCATACTGCCAAGCATGCTACTCTGTACATTTCATGGTCCATCCGAACACATTCTCTTGAGAGTTTCCTCCGGTTCGCTGTTCCATAGTTTTATACCTACATTCCTTTCCTATTCCTCTATTTTCATCAAGACCTATGTTTTCTGCCCCTTTATTCCGACCGGAGCCTAAATATTTGGTATAAGGGCATGGGACAGTGGGTGCACCAGCAGTACAACACCATGTACGTAAACAGGGGCATAAAGTGGTGATTCATAGTTTGTTGCCCCGAGAAACAAACATCCAAGAAACATATCTGGGTTGGTATCATTTTTGTTCACTCTAGCCATCTACTCCTATATGTGGATAGAAAATCTAGTCCTAGTCATACCACTATGTACAGCGTTACCCCTATATTTCCCTTTTCGACCAAGAGACCGGTTGGATGACCAGTCTGTACTACTTTCATCCCCTTTCCTTCCTATTTGTACCATGTCCGATGTACATACTAAATTCCCCCACCCCCACTTTATTTCAATGACAAGTATTTTCGGACGGAGGGAGTACAAGATTCGACTCCATGAAGTAGCTTTACCTCTAACAATAGAAGAAAAAAAGGTGACGTTGGACCATCCGATCGAGAGGGGCTGAGAGGTAGAAAATGATGCACATGCAGCGACGTAGCGAGCTGGGGAAGTAGAGCTAAGGCGGTTTGGAACGAAGATATACCTGAAGGTCGTCGGGAGGCCGGATCCGCCCACAGGAAACGATGAAGGGATCGGAGGACCTCCCGCACCGGCGCTCGCCCGGAGATAACGGTGCGGCCGCCAGTGGGTCTCCTCCCTCGCTGTCGACGACGGCCTAAACGCTGCCCCTCCTCCCCTTCACCGGCGGAGGGGGATACGTCCAGATCTGTAACCAGCGGTGAGGATAGAAAGCCATTGTTTTTTGAAGGGAGAAAGACAGGGTTACTACCCCTATCTTGTTTAGATCTGGAGAGGATGAGAGTGTGTGAATAGAGCAGCCCTAGCAAGCAAGCGCGGAGGCTCCGGACTATATATAAGTAGTGGGGTAGTTTTCCTTTTTCACTCCATCAAAACTATCATTTAAAATTGTGTACTATACTACATGCCAGGTCGCGGTTTTTTTTAGTTGCTGATTGTTTTTTGAGATAGCTACCCGCTTGTTCCAAGTGGTGTTACGGTGTGCCAGGTCGCACTTTGTATCGTTCAAGTCTGGTAGTACTACAAGTCCCTCCATTAAATGAACAACCACCCCCTCGTAAAAATTGTGAACAAGCCCACGACTAAAATTAGCGGAAACATGGGTTGCCCCAACATGCATTATTATTTGTATTTTCTACTCCCTCCGTTCCTAAATATAAGTCTTTTTTATTAGCCACACCTAAGACAAGAATTTTTTTTATTAGCAGTGAACCCCACATGTCATAGACACAAAAATTGTGGCAATATTCCCTTAGGCAAGCCAAAGTGTGTCTAACAATTTGAGCAACTCAGGTTAGGCAAGTGTGGCAAGTGTGGGAAAAATAATGTGGCAACATAAGACAAACATAGTCACAATCCAAACAGCCCTGTGATTTTTTGTGACATGCATGAAAATTTGGTTAGTTAAATTTATAGTCAAAATTTGGCAAGGTGCATCAAATCAACACATGCAAGTATCAAAAGGAAAGTCACGGCATGCATGCATGCGTTGTAGTCCCTCCGTTTCCAAATATAAGTCTTTTTAGAGATTGCAACAAGTGACTACTCCCTCCATTCCTAAATGTAAGTCTTTTTAGGGATTCCACTACAAACTACATACGGATGTATATAGACATATTTTAGAGTGTAGATTCACTCATTTTGTTTTGTATGTAGGAGTAGTTCATAGTGAAATCTCTAAAAAGACTTATATTTTGGAACGCAGGGAGTACATACGAAGCAGAATATGTCTACTCCTACATACGAAGTAGCCCATTTGAAATGTGTAAAAAGAGTTTTATCGAATGCAGTGCTTTGATGTGTCGCGTCAACTCGTATAAGCCCGAGAAATTTGATTACTACGACGCCCTCTCCCTCGCGGACTGAGCTCCGATGCCTTAACTGCACATGCCTTTGGCTGCATGACAGGTGGGCCAACCACCTGTTGGGCCCACCTGTCATGGACGCAAAGGCAGGAGCAGTAAGTAGAAGCTTTCGCTACACGCTATCCCTCCGGCATGAGGTGGACGGACATGCAGCAGTGGATTCGATACTGTAGAAGTAGGAGTAACATCATTGTTCGTCTTCTCGAAGAGGCGAAGAGCCAAGTGCAAACCGAACGTGGCAGTTGCGAACGCTCGCGTTGTGCGGTTCCTTGGAGTACTAGCCAGGCTCTTGCATGAGACAAAATTGCTATTGTTTAACAATTAAACTCCATTATCCATTGGTTGATACTCATTCTGCATAGGTCCACGCTCTTAGCACCGTTTCCTCCTGGGGTCACCAATGTTTATTTTTTTAATTAATAGCATTCCATGCAATGAACTAGCCATTGCAAGTCATTAAAAGCATGCACACCTCTCATCTCTTATTGGTTGATATGTATGTCAAGAAACAAGAAACAAGGTAGAAGTTAATTCACCGCGCCTAAGTGTTTTGGAACTATTTGGTTTTCGTAAGATGACTTACACACCTAGATGGAGGGAGTAGTATAGACCTATAAACCGGAAAGGAGTATTTGCCTTTCTAGAGATTTCAACAAGTGATTAGACTTCGGCTAAAAAAACAAGTGACTAGACTACACCGTGTGCAGTACCCCCTCCCCTCCGGTTTATAGGGCTCAAATCTCAAATCTCATGAACCAAGGCATTTTGCGATTGGAGGAATGTATCTCGTACTTTACAAAACTACCCTAATTAAACTCATGCATTAATTATGTAGTTCTCTCGTTTTCCTCTCCGCCTTGGTCGCGGTGCACAATATTGAGGCTAGCCATAGTGGGAGTAACTTAGGTAGTAACTTAACACATCCCAAGACAATTTTGCTTATGTGGCAAGTATTTAATGAGGAAAGAGGTGCTTGTGATAACATAATATGTTACTGTAACATAGCGCTTTCCGAGGCAAAATGAGTCTATGAGATAATAAATGAAGCAATCTATGATACTACTACTATGTTACTTTGCACTATGGAGGTAGTAACTTACACTAGTGTCATATGCATGACACTAGTCTAAGTTACTCCCCACTATGACCAGCCTGAGAGAGTGCTTTGATATGTTTTAGTCTCATGACTAAAAGTAGTGGGACTAAAACTTGTTAGCCTCATCCATGCTTGGATCCAAATACTAAAGAGACTAAAATCAAGTTAATGACATTTCAAAGCATCCAGGCCCGCGTGCCATCCACCAAATCACAGTGAGGTGCTATAGTCAAGACTCACCTGTCACCCCGGTGTGGCCGGCATGACCCGTCATATCACAAAACCCACACCTTTACCAGCAGTGGTAAGGTGGCCTCCAAGTTGGACTGGACGAAGCAACCATCATTTCATTGGAACGCTCGTTCAAGCCCTTTCTTCCCTTTCTTGAAGAAAACCTCACTCCAGGCTACTCACTTCTGCCATTTTTCTTCTCTACCGACGAAGGAAAGGTGGGCGAATCAGTTATGCTGCTATATTTTCATTCCAATAATCTTCTTTTTGCGAAGCACCAGCCGATTCCCACATCCTATTCTTTTCCCATTTTCATTGCGATTGTGGTTTCCTTTCAATTGCTTTTTGTTTGTCAGTTCATTGATGGATCCTGGAGCACTAGGCAAAGAGTTGTCGGCGGACAACCCACTGGAGACAGCGATCTCCAGGAAGCGAGCACCGACCAACGAGTTGACCTTGTTGGCGGGCCAACCCATGGAGACGAAGAACTCCAAGAAACAAGCACTGGCCAAAGAGTTGAGGACGTTGGCGGACTAACTCCTCAAAGAAAGTTGGAAGAACAGCAAGGGCCCCACCGTGCCTACCCCAGGAGCTCTGATTGCCACCTATGTGAGGCTCAAGACCGAGTTTGAGGAGATAGTCGCCGTTGAGAAGCGGTATTCCCCTGGCAAGGTGATGGCCCGCATCGAGGACGAGGAGATGGCCCCCGGAGGGATGAGATCCCCTGGTGAGCTGCACAAGGTAAAACATAATGGATTATTACCATAGTTGTGGTTTTTGATTATTTGCAATGTGCTTGCTTTTTGATTATTTGCAATGTGTTTGCTAATATGTTAGTGTTGTGCAGGTGCCGGTGGATGTCCTTGATGATTCCGATGTCGTGGCCCGTCATGTTGGCATCGCCCCGGAGATCGATTCCGATGCCACTGTCCATCCTATGGACATCGCCCCAGAGATCGATTCTGATGTCGCGGTCAGTCCTGTGGACATCGCCCCAGAAATCGATTCCCATGCCGATGTCCGTGTTGTGGTCATTGCCCGAGAGATCGATGATAAGAAATAGTTGGTCGCGCTAATCCTTCAGGGTAGTTTGCATTGCCCTGTGTTTAATTACCAGAACGATGTGTGTTATCAAACCATCTTAGGGCTAGTGCACTGTCTTGTGTGGGCGGATCTTGCTACTTTTGTTTGATAGTGAATCATGCGAACCCTCTCCGAGTTATGGAAACAGATGTATCCTCACCAGCTTTTGATGTAATATATGGCATGCTTAGATGTAACTTTGAACTGTTTATCATATCAGCAGGGCTTGTTTGATGATTCTTGGTGTTAGTAGGCTAGCTACTATGCGAGCTATAGTACTTGCAAAACACTCACCGAAGAGAAACGTTGGGGCTGATGAGCTCGTGGTACACTTATACTTATCCCTCATTGATCGACCAATAGACCTAGCTCCTAAAATTGTAGGCTTAGCGATCGATCAGACAATAGTCGACATACATTCAGGCCTCATTTGGTTCATAGGGTAGGAAAATCATAGCAAAAGTACAAAGAACGTGCAACACAAAATCATAGCAGTGCAGAGACGTACTCCCTCCATTCTAAAATAGATGACCTAGGCGGGCTAGTTTGGCCTAGTGGGTTTCAGTGATATGACGTGCTACAGTGCCATCCAGTCTTCGTGTGTGGTAGCAGTATTGCGGGTACAGTAAGTTTTCTTGAAGAAGCGGAATTCAACGAAGTCATGATGGTTCCTCCGTCCGAACAACTTACGGTGGGAAAGGTTGGGCCTGCGATACGACCGGGGTAGACCAGGATAATTTTGTGCATGGCAGGTGGACCAGGATGGTCGATGTCCCACATGTCGATGAATGAAAGTATTCTTTCCGATATAGAGGACGAGCAACGAGTATTCATTGTTTATTTTTGATGAAAGCTATTGTCTCCACTGTTACTCCTTGACTTTGTCAATGCCTCTCTCTCCTCCACATAAGCTGGGACTGCTTGCTATGCATGCAGCGGGCAGCTAGCGTCTTGAGGGGCCAGGGCGGTGAGAGCGGGCTTCGGAAGCGGTCCGGACTCTAGCATGGCCCACCTCACATTATCACCATATATTTCTTGGAGTTTGTGCACGGCGGGAGGGCGATCTCTTCTCCCTCCCCCGTTTCTCTCTTCTCAGCCGACGCCCGCCGAGCGATTAGATTTCAGCTATCGACGGTTTATTCAATTACGGTCCCACATGTCAGTGAAATTGCAAGACAACGTGTGTCCCCTTTGGTGAGCGGCGTGCGAGCCGGACTGTCGGGGTTGCGACGCATACGAGTCGTAAGTGTGCCGCCTTTTCCTTTAGAACTTGCGAAGCATAACATTTTCGCGCGATCGATCGATAGAAATCTAGAACAAAATGACGAGGGCCGTGCTTTCCCGCTCGTTAGGCGAGCTAGTTCGAGTGATATGACGTGCTACAGTGCCATCCACTTGCTCCATTTTTATGTAAGCAAGAGTTTACACTCGTACGCGGGAGGAGTGCGAAACACCGCGGGTCTGATTTTGATCGAGGGATAACTATTCCCTGCCAAATAATAGAGGATTGTTAGCGATTATAGCATGATAGTTAGGGCATCTCCAGCGCTGGCCCACAAATTTACACCGGCATCTGTCCGAGGACACTGATGGATGCCATCCGATGCTGCCCGCATACCTTTCGACAACTATATGAACTAACTGGACGAAATTTGTGCAAACAAAGCAAATTTCAAATTAACCGGATGAAATTCATTACATTTCAAAAACTTTTCCTACAAACTGGACGAAATTCATTACATATTTCGCACAAACCATACTAAACCTACTGTAAACCTAATCTAAACGATCGTCGGCGCCCGACCACCAAGTTCGGCCATGAACCCAAGAAAGCCGGCCATTGCCTTTGCCTCCTCCTCATCCGCCTCGATAACCTCCTCCTCCGGCCGGAGCACAAGGTTATGACGATTTCTGCCTCCACGTTGCCGTCAAGCGGCTAATCGGCCGCCGATGTTTACCCCACCAAGCTTGGCGTCGACTGAGTGGAGTAGCGGTGGCCTTCCCGGGACCAGAGCGGCGGCGACCTACCGTGTACTACTCTTCCTCGCTGCCGGCTGCGCCCGCGCACGCGTGCCGGCTTTGTGGTCGTGGCGGCGGAGGGCGGCCCGAGGGGTGCCGGCGATCTCCTTCGTTTGCTCCTGCGACAGTAAGTAGAAGAGAGCTTTGGAGCGCGCCCGGAGCGAAGCCGCCGATGTCCTTCGTCTGCTCCTATGACAGTACGTCCAAGAGAGCTTCGGAGTGCCACGAGGCCATGGTTGAAGTGGTGCCGACAGAAGGAAGGGACCGGAGGAGAATAAGTGTGGGTCTTTGGCTATGGCTGGGAGCTGGGGCTCAAGTTAATATAGCGGGTGAATGGCAATGAGCCGCGGTAGACGGATGGACAACTGGCGCCGGAGTAGGTTCGTCGGGCGTGAATGCGAACGCTGCTTTAGTGACTTAACTGCAGATGCGTTTGGGTGTCTTACATGTGGGCCCAAAGGGCGTCTGGCCCATATGTCAGTGACACACCAATTGCACCTGCAGTTAAGTCCAGTGAATGCGGCATTGACATTCTGGAGAGATGGTGACCGTTTCAGGTGCATGCGGACTGTTTGACTGGTCAACCATACAAATACAGAGCTATACACTGAGCCGGCGACCGTATAATCACCATATCTCATATACAATGATCAAAGTGAGCTATCAAGACAAGTTCGATGACCACCAATGCATTTTACTCGGTAATAAATGACCAGGATTGAAGGGGAATCCTAATTTGCTTCGTCTTCTGCCCTTGAGCTCTTGACAAACCAATGCACTATACGGTTGTCCGGCCACTCCACCCCAGAGCTCTCTCACCAAGCGTCGTTCATGCCACCGCGCCGCACACTAACCGGTAAGGCAGCGATGGCATCCCGCCGCGCCGAGTTCCTCGCCGCCCACGAACGCACACAAAATGGTAGGTAAGCGATGGCATCCCGCCGTGCCGAGTTCATCGCCTCTTGCGACCTCACAACTATGTGGGAGGAATTTGAAGATGCCAAGGCCGAATGGGCAGTAGAGCAAGAGGCGGCCAAAGCCGCACGGAGGGAGCGGAAAAGTCAGAAAGCACTCAAGAAAAGACAGGCCCGCCGCCGCAAGAAAGAAAAGGACGCACGCGCTGCTGCGGAGAGGTCGGCGGAGATCCAAGCACGGTGGGGTGTCGTCGACTAAGCCGGGAAGGAGAACGACGGCGTCTGGCCAGCATGTGAGAAGTAGTAGTACTAGTAGTTAGTGTGTGTGTCTGTGTCTGAGTACGAGCATGTACCAGTACTACTAGTTACTACTGTAGTTTTTAGAGCAAATTACCAGTACATTAGCCTAGACTAAGTGGAAAAATTCCTATCCTATGCATCAAATGGCATCTCTTTCTCTATAGGAATTGAGATGCATGTCATCTCACTTCCTATGATTTTCATATTCCTATGATCCTATCCTATGAACGAAAGGAGGCCTCTGTTGGAGTAAATACTGTAGCTAGCAGTACTATTGGTACAGTAGTTTTCTTCAAGAAGCAGAATTCAACAAAGTCGTGATGGTTCCTTCGTCCGAACAACTTCAAAGTGGGAAGTGGGCCTGTGATTTGATGGCTCATTAGTCATTGTTACTGTGGCGCGACGACCTGGGTGACTCTCCCTTGGAGTTCTGCGTGCATGGCAAGTGGACCAGGATGGTCGATGTCCCACATGTTGGCGAATGGAAGTATTCTTTCTGATATCGAGGAGCAAGGAAACCGTGTGGTATAGTATGACTGCTGATTGGTTCGCAAAAAAATAGTATCATTGCCAATTTATAATTATTTTTTATTTCTGATGAATGCTAGCATTTCAACTCTTACGACGAAGGGTGCCAAACACGACACGTGCTGGATGTCCCACACGTCAGCGAAAGGAGTGGGACATGAACATCGTGGTAGAGCCTAGCGTAAAAAAACAGTGTGGTAGAGCATCTCCACTTCTTCCACTTCTGGGTCGGAGACCACACGTAGTAGTACTTAGCTGTATGAATGATACAAAGTGCGACCTGGAGAGAAAGACACGTCTAGTTGGAAGGTCTCGGGGCATACACGTAAACAATATAAAAGTTAATATGTGCCTCCAACTAATATAGTAGTAGTAGAGTACTTAGACACGTACTCCATAACATCACCGTGCATTGCACGTACAACATTTAGTGGTAGTACGTAGTAAGAGACAAATGCCGCCCAAGAGTTCCCTTCTCGACCTACTTTTGGGTGTTTGGTAGAGTGTATGGAGGGTGCATGAGTCCACACTAGTTTAGCACAAATACACTAGAAGCATGCATGAAGAGAGCATGCATGAAGAGGGGTGTTGAGTTGAGCATGCATGAAGAGGGAACAACTATGCTGAGACGAGAACGCAACCAAACACACCCTGTATGCCACGCATGTTCATACCATTTGTGCCTTTCTACTTCACTTACTGCGTTACATTACTCAGGTTCTTACGTCCACTCCTGGGTACATGTCCATCTCGTAGTTCCAGTGCCACGTGTTCTTCATATAGATGGAACGATTGTTGCATAACACGTGTGCCTTGATGCTAGATGTCTCGTGTGTTGGAAAAAGGATGAACAAAGCTCACGTAAAAAAAAGAGTGCAAGAACATAGATTCTGGACGACCGAGAAGGAGCAAGGAACCTCATGGTGGAGCGTCTGCACTCATAATATTTAATATTATTCAGCAATATAAAATTAACCAATCATCTCCACAACGGACTGGAAGAGTACAAAACACGGCAGCCCAGTGTAGTTACATCATACTAGTACATGGCTAACCCATGCTATCACCATATTTCTTGGCTTCCATGCGACACCTATCTCTAGTAATCCAGCAGCCTGTATCACTTCTCCCTCCTCGTCTCTATCAAAGTGCGGCGGGCTGGCGTTTCTGCCGTCTATTGAGGTCAGTTAACTATCACATGTTAGCGACATGCCAAGAGCATTCTAAAAAAATCCTTTCACGTTCCGTTTTCAAAAATAAAAAAATTCTTTCACGTACGAATTTGCCTGTATGCTTTGAGCAACTTGCATGTCCTATACTGCTCCTGTTTGATACCCTAACTTAGCTAGAGGTTAGACTAACTCATGACTAACCCTGAACTAACTGTAGCCAAAGAGGTCTTTGGGTGACAGGGTTAGATTGACAATAAATGCACTTCATGGAGAGAGAAAAGTGATTTTTCAGTGGTCCCAATGAGAACTATCTCCAGTTAGCACCTCTTGGGTGGGATAGTTTTTTTTGGTGGGTTCGGTGCAACTTGCTCCAATTTAAACCCTCATGCTTGGTTACTTTAGGGCTATTTGAGCCCCAACTAGCTCAAACTAACTCTAACCCATGGATCCAAACAGGGCCTATGGCTAGTCTCGACGCGGAGCAGTCACGTGCACCGGGAAGCGGCGCTCTCTCGGCCGTCACGCCACTTCAAAGCCGGCACCAGTGAGAGGTCACCTCCGCTCTGGCCGGGCATTAATGCGGCACTGATGCTCCAGGCGATGCTGACCGTTTCACGCAGGAAGCGCGCGCTGGCAATGGAGTATAGGTTTTGAACCGTTTCAGGTGTAGTAGTAATGGTAGTTTGCAAAACTACTCAATTATTGCACTCAGTTTCCTAAGAAATTGTGGTAAAAAACGTTACTCCACAGTTCGCTTCCCTTCTCCTTCCTGCTCGTGATTTACGTGGCCATGTTAAAGTGGTTGTGTCAAAAAAATGTCACTTCCTGCTCGTGATTTGCGTTATATAATTACAAGCAAGATTCTCGTGCATTGCACAGAACATCAATATGCATTTTTTTACAAAACACCTGTTGTGATTGACCCATGCAGGAGTATTCCCATGTGTAAAAACTAATGATATCTCAAGAATTTTATCAGAAAACTGGTATCTCGAGAATGTCATCGAAAAAATGAAAGATGAGAGATAAGGCGAGGAGGAGTGGAGCGTGGTGGTGATTGGTGGTCGGAATGGGCGGAGGCATGGGGATGGATGGCGCCGGCAGGTGGCAGCGGCCACCATGCATGCTAGATTGTTCCAGAGACTTATTCCTTTTTTTAATTGCTGAGCAATGAGGTTGCGGGAGATAATGATGTGGAGAGAGGTGCGGGTATCTTTTGTAAAATTATCATAGTTTGCTTCCTATCCGTCAGATATAGATTATACGGTCTGTATTACAAGATGGCAGGCACACCATCATCGCCAACTCGTTTTTTATAAGGGTATACAGATGATAAGTTTGCTGACTAGTAAAGTAAAGTGGAATCTGTCCATGTTATGCAAGTAAATAAAGGTGATTGTTTATCATACGGGTAAGGTTGGATAAAGGGTGGTAGGAACAAATGCTCCGCCTAGAGCATGTGTGTGTGAGATGGAGTCTTAGTGTGTGTGTGTGTGTGTGAGAGAGAGAGAGAGAGGAGAGAGAGAGATGGAGTCTTAGTTTGTGTGTGTGTGAGAGAGAGAGAGAGATGGAGTCTAAGTGTGTGTGTGTGGGTGTGTGTGTGTGTGAGAGAGAGAGAGAGAGGTGGAGT
>NC_041391.1:524753012-524775374 GCF_002162155.2 Triticum dicoccoides | reverse complement strand
GAGAAGGAGATTATTAAGTGTGAGTGTGTGTTTTGCCCATCCAGGCGGAAGTTATGTGCACAAAAGAGGAGAACGATTCGATGTGGCGTTAGGATTGAGGGTAATTAACTACGTATGGAGACATAGAGACCTTGAATGTGCTTGTGTGAGAGGTATACATGTATACGTGGGATGTGTGTGTGTGCGCGCGCGCATGATCGAGATAAAAGAAAGAAGACATAAGTCCTAAGATCAACGACATGGGAGAGACGGATCGGTATGACAATATGCATGCATGTGAGAATGCAGGGAAGAAGGCCCGACAATTGAGCATGTGTTTTTGTCTTTAAGAGATAGTGGCGTGGGCTGGAGCATGCATCTATGGCGAGCAGAGGGGGTGAGGCGCAACGATTGTGCAAAAGAGATCAACCTATAAATGCATATGTATGGATAGACATATATAGTGTGGGTGATAGGAAGCAAGACTCCATGCGAGAAAGAAATGTTGACGGAGAAACTACAGATAGATACAGAGATGGAGATGCTAGCTAGAGAGACATCTGTTAGTTTGGGTGTCGGAGATGACCGTCGGGTGGTTCAAAGGGTGAAGTTATATATGTGTGTGAGAGGGCACTTGAGTGCATGCATGTAGAGAGAAACATATGTAGTGTGCGTGATAGGAATCAAGAGTGAGGGCGAGAAAAAATGTTGATGGAGAAATAGATAAATAGAAAGATAAAGATGCTAGCTAGTGTGCGCTAGAGATAGGAGTCGAGTGGATTAGAAGGCTGGGTTATGTGTGTGGGTGTGAGAGAGATAGAGAGAGGGTGCATGTGAGTCACATACAAACAAATATCAGAGAGAAATGAGATCCAGAGAGACGGAGTTTTGTGTCTACGAGAGATAAAGATATTTCACAACGAGAGTGATAGCTAGAGAGACATATGAGGGAATGCAAGATATCTCTAGGGAGAGAGGGTGTGTTTGAGAGACATACAAGAGAACAATGGAGAAATATGAGACCCTGGGAGACAGAGTTTGTGTTTGTGTGTGAGAAATAGATATTGAAGAGGAAGAGTTGTAGGTTCTCATATTTAAGGAGCGAAAGACATCTCTGTATGAGGGGTGTGTGAGTGGCACACATGCCAATAGTTGAGAGAAATGAGACCCCGGGAGACAAAGTTTTGTGTTTGTGTGAGAGAAAGAGATTCCACATGGAGAATCATAGCTAGAGACACATAGCAGGGAGCGAGATATACTTAGAGAGAGAGAGAGATAGAGTGATGAAGGTCGATGGAGAGAGTACCGTCAGTGTGTTATGAAGATAAAAGATCATCGTCGACATACAGGTAGCACGAGAGATGCCTGAGAGACGACGAACGTGTATAGGTCCAGAGAGATAGTCCTATATAAGCATGAGTGATAGCTATATGAGACGAATATCTAGATTAAAGGGGATTCAAATATTTAAACTGGAGATCACGACATCGATAATATCATAACGCAAATTGGTGTATCAAACATGCATATTCATTTGAATTTGGGCACACGTGTAATGTTATATAGTTTATCAATATTGGTGATCCATAGATTATTCAATTGCAAACAATGCATGGTTTATATGCAATTAGTGTCTAAACGGGATTACACTATATGTTGCGTGTGTGAAACACATTATACATGTTTGAGAAGTTAAAAAAACCCGCATGAAACACACATTAATTGGAGACAGTTAGCGAGGAATGCATACATTGGATTTCAACATAAAGTGGTTTCAAATATTTCAAAATCCAAATTGATGGATACAACATTATGAATCTGAGATCATGCCATTTGTAAACCATATTTATGTATAAATGGTGTTGTGCTTTTGAAAGTATATATGTAAAAAAATGATGTATATAGAATGTAATTCCAATTGAAAATGGATCCCGCCCGAAAAAAAATAGTAGAATAAAAACAGGATTCGAATTGAGTTGGCACGGTAAACGTGCACTGTGCAAAATTTGAACGAAGTGGGGAAAGTCGCAGTAACCGCCCGAAACCAAAATCTGCGAGATGGAAATCACTACTGCCTATCCCTGCCGTGCAAAGCCTATCTACTGGATTTCTATAGGTTTCGATAGGGGTAGGTTTGTAATTTCACCCAAACGTGACGTAACCGCCTCTCACCCGGATTCATACACGGTGGGCGCCAAAACACAGTGTGCCCTCGGCCGAAATCGATTCCCTCCCTGATTCATATTCATACAGGGTGGGCACCAAAAATAAACTCTCGTCAGCAAATATTCAGTGTATGCGAGGCTACCGTCCTATCCCCAACCGACTAATGTTTCTGTGATGTAGTAGAAATTTGAAATGGGGGCTAAGTTTGTAAATTTCCTCGCATTTGAGACAAGCGCGCCCTGACTACATGGTTCCCCCCTTCCTCTCTACCTCCCTTTTCCCCATTCGTACTCCGTGGGCGCCAAAACACCCTCTCCACCCCACCCTCCTCCGCCCGCCGCCGTCCGCCACCCCATCCACCACCGTCCTCCTCCACCATGCCGGAGCTGATACCCCGCCACCGCCGTCCATTACAAGAGATCGACCTCTCTCATCCACGCCTTCGGACCGGGATCCTTGCATCCCGTCCTCTCGCTTCATCCCCGCCGTCGTCCACCTTGTCGGCGCCGCTCCTACGACCATCTCGTCCACCGTGCCCCGCCGCCACCGTCTACCCTCCTAGATCTGCTTCCATGCGGCCGACAGCCATCGCTACCGCAACACCGTCAAATTCTCACCAGATGCGTAAACGGCGCCGCACCAGAGGCGGTACTCTTTCGTATCTGCTCAACTTATTTATCGCAGCAAGAAAATAGATCGCCACTGCTTTACTCTGATTTCTTGTCTTGGTTGCGAAGTTGCCTTTGTCCGGTTTGCACCTTCAGATCCGCCATGGCACGCTCAACACTATACTCCCAATGCTTATCGTTTTCCCCTTTTATATTCCACACTAGTTAAATCACAGTAGACTAAATTTCAAAATTGGGTCAGTCGATTTTTCAGAGCTCGCCGGAGTTTGCCGGTGCGATCCAAGGGGCTCGGGTGGTTGTGGGGCCTCGCCGAACAAAGAAAACTCGACGCGGGTGGGGGTGGGGGTGGCGAAGGAACGCAGGCGGTGGGGGCCGGTGGTCCGGCCGGCGGCCCGTGCGGTGTTCTATATGGAAAGAATCACAGACGAGGAAGAAGAAGGGTTAGGAGATGTAGGATCTTCATCCAACCGCCTGAAATGGTCGAGAGACAGCTGGGAGTTGCATTCTTAATGCGCTCTGGTTCATCATGTGTGGGCACTGCGCAACCAACATTTTATTATCCAAAATTTGCTTGCTCTTCTTTACCATGTTCGATAGTGCTGGCCTGTACGTGATCAATAGGCTTTCAATTACTAGCGGCAATACAACACCGTATTTTCAAGCCAGTTCCACTTTCCCGATTTATATATCATGGTTATGGTGTACCCCTGTTATGTACACTATGATCTGCCTAGTTGCTGTGTGCTCTTGTTATCATGGTTTGGCAATAAACTATCTATACATTATATTATGAACCTATCATCTACCAGCTATCCTTACTTCTGGAGCCTATTTTTTGTGTACTTGTGCCAGATTATATAAATGCACGCACGATATTACAGCACACATGAGCTCTCTCATCAGGATCCAGTGATAGCACATAAGTGTTTACAGGGGCGCCCCTATATTAGAATATCATCTGCATTACAAAGATAATCTCACAACTATTTACGTTTTCATGGTTCTCAGATATTATATGCAATTACAGTGAATATCAGAATCCGCGCATCAGAAGAATATTGTGGAACACTGCAATGACTTACAAAATTGGCACCAAGGCATTGAGGGCCATTTTGGAAGCAATGAAACTCGTACGCTCCCCACCTGTTGATTCTTGTTCAGAATATCATTCTAATGACTATTCTAACCTCGAGGAGTCAAAGGCAGATGGCCTGTCCTGTTCACCCATCAAGGTGCCTATTCTAATTTGGCAAGGTTTTATTGATTGCGCGTATCTTGCATATGTTGTCTTGCATTTCTTCTACTTTGTTGCACTACCATCTGCTTAGTTTACTCATCATATAACTCGAGATGCTATGCCCATCCATTATCAATACATATTCCATCTGTCGTCATACCATGTTTTTTCACTCAAATGTTGTTCTTGTGCATCAGACATCAAAAAGGAAGAGGGTGATTGTCGAACCTGAAGGAGCACCAGCAAAGTCCTTGAAAAATGTGGTGGTGCCGGAGAAATCAGACAGCGCCCACTTATATTGGCTGTACAACCAGTGACACAAAACATAGGACCGACTCCAGCAGACTGTACCCATACTTCACTGGCCACACCACTAGCCCACCACACAGGACCTACACTCCAGCAAAAGGTATACCGATTTCATTTGCCATAGCACCAGTCGTACCACAGAAAAATCCCACTCCAGCAAAAAGTACAGCAAGTCCACCGGCCGAAGACCTATCCCAACTTCAGAGACGGCCAATTCCTGCAGATTGGAACCCCATTCCATTTATTCCCAGTTTAAAAGACAATGCTTTCAATGTTGTTAGGGACTACGTGCATATATTCCCATCATGGGAAGATTATAGTGAAGACAAACACCATTTTCACATCTTCCTGTCCAACTTACATGTAAGTGCTATTATTCATGGTTATTATTTTCTTGTTTTCTGCTGATCGAACACATCAATGATTTACATTACATTGTAGGTGAGGATCAATCTGGATAGTCATGACGAGCAAAGCTTGCTTGTGCTTTTCAAGGAAGCATTGCAGCAGTATCGGTGTTACCTGAGGAAATCATACTTTGATGGCAAGTCTATAAACGAATTTCCGGTGAAGTCTCCTGTGCTAAATTTAGAAGACATTGAATGGAAAAACCATGTTATGCACTGGTCTCATTCCCAGGATGAGGTATTGTCTATGAAATCACATGACAATTTGAACTTCTACTTTTTCGCATGTGCCTTATGGATCTTTTTTGCAGGAAATCAGCTCGAAGAAGAATTCTGGTTTGAAAAGAACGACAGGATACCGCAAATATGCTGCCCGCTGCTTTGCTCTTGTTAGTACCTGTTGTCCTATATCACTGTACTTGCATACATACCTAGTTCATTATGTGACAGCAGTATGCATGATAGCTTCCTTATCAATTGTTCGCTCCAAATTATCTGATCTGTATGAATGGTTACATTAGTGTAGAATATATCCAATGCCAATGAATTTTTTTAGCTCTGCATTGTTCTTGTAAGTACATGTTGTCCTTTATCAGTGTACTTATATTGACAGGTAGTTGTTCATGTACCATCACTCTGCAGCTTATTTTCCTTTGCCCTCCATTTTCTACACATCATATCTATATTTACTCTTACCATAAGGTTGGTACTGAAGAAGTTTAGATGTGCATTGCTCTGGTTGTGCCTTTTGCCTGTATCGCTGCACATACATTTATAGCTACTTGGTTATGTAGCATCACTCTTCATCTTATCTTAAATATTCTCCATTTTTCGTATATTATCACATCTATATTTACTCTTAACAAAATGTAGAATAAAGGCAATGCTTATGAAGAACATTCTGTGCTAAACTTCTTGAACTGCCCCCCCCCCATCAGCATGGACAAGGGCTTTATAGAGCATGTCTTCACCAGTAATGTAAGTTTGTCCTTCTCAAGCCTTCAAACTTTGTTGTGTATATTTGGTTAGGCATGACTGCAACCGCTGTTTATTTTTGGTGTTTGCATCAAATTGCATGTTTAAAGTTTATTATGTAGTTCATAAACAAAAGTTTGTCCTTCTCAATTTAAGTTTTCAGTTGTACAACCAAGTTCCTTCTTCATACCATGTAAATTAAACTATACAGAGCAAGTGATCTTCTTTTGCACTGCATGTATGCTTCTGTTCTTCATCTGTAATCCAGTGGTGTGGTGAACCTACCCACTACAGCACAATGTCATATTCTGCAATGTCTTAACTATGAACAATGTCATATCATTCTACTATTATTTAAACCGCCTCTTTATTTTCCAATCTGAAATGGGATAAATTGGCAGCACACTAACCATTGATACTTATGAGTTCTTGATCTGTAATCCAGTGGTGTCGTGAAGCTCCCAACTCCTTCACAATGTCAATTCCTGCCATGTCTTGACATGAACAATACCATATTGTGTTAATGCAATTTTAAACTGTGCCACTTTATTCGTCAGTAAGAAATGTGATGAATTGTCAGCACTGATACTTTTATGTGCAAAACCTATCATCTGTCTGCTTGTTTATCTTTCAGAGTGAGGAAGATATAAGTGTTGAACAAGCACAGTCTCATCATCTTGCTCAGCTGCTTGCGCTGCAGCTCCCCAGCAGGGCTAACCTTTCTTGAACTCTATTGAAGTGATGTCGGTTTTGTATATTATTTTGTCGGCGTGTTTATTTGCACTGGTGGCGATCTTTGATGCCCAGTGTATGTAATCTACTGTCTGCTTGTGCTTTATTATCATAGTGGCGAAGTTTGATGCCCAATGGATGCAATATGCCATAATTTCTTTATTGTATAGTCTAGGTTTTTTCTTATTCACGATGCTGCAGTTATTTTACTGTATATATATCCTGTCTTCGCAGTAAACCGGCCAAACCGTAAAATTACGGTACATAATCGGGCCGTCATGCAATCATGATGTATGATCCGCATCATGGGCCCCGTCAAACTGGCCCACTAGTAGATTCGGACCTTTAATAGGCCGAGTAACCCTCGACCCTCTTTTCGCAAGAAAACTCAATGGGCTTTTAGGAGGCTGAGAAGTAGGCTGGGCCTGAAATGTGCTGAATGGCTCACGGGCCGGCGGCAGCCCGAAATGGACCCCGAACCATGATTGTGCGAATCAATTCACGGGCTTTTAACAGGCCAAAGTTGTCTCGGTCCTTGTTTGGCCCAGTTAGATATCGGCTCCGAGCAGGCCGGATGCAAACCGGGTCGTAGTTAGACCCAACTATATGACGGGCTTTTAACAAGCCAAAATTAATATAGGGCTGAAATGTTAAATGGGCCCTTAACAGGCCGAATCTAATATCAGGCCGAATTACTAAATCGACCTTTAGCAAGTGGGCCCAAAAGCATAGCGTCCAGTCAACGGGCCGAATCTGATATGGGCCATAATTGAGCCCAAAGCCTCTTAAAGGGCCGGACCTACTCTGGGCCGTGATTTGGCCCAGAAAGTGGGAGGCTTTTAACGGGCCGGATCTTATATGGGCCACTACTAGGCTTGGAACGTGGCAGGCCATTAATGGACCGGATCAATTATGGGCTGGCATTTGGCCCAAAACATGGCAGCCAGTTAATGGGCCGACCTACTAGGGTCCTCAAAATCTTGTGGGCCTACAGCTGGGCCGGCCCATTAATGTCGGCGAAATCTCGTGGGCCTTTAGCTGGGCCGGCCCATTATGATCCGCAAGAATTTTGTGGGCCTTTACCTGGGCCGGCCCATTATGGCACACAAAAATCTTGTGGGCCTTTACCTGGGCCGGCTTATTATGGCCCGCGAAATCTTGTGGGCCTTTAGCTAGGCTAGCCCATTATAGTCCACAAAATCTCGTGGGCCTTTAACTGGGTCGGCCCATTATGGCCCGCCAAATCTTGTGGGCCTTTAGTTGGGCCGGCCCATTTAAACATGATTGGTTGTGCCACGTGTCGACGTATCATAAGCGCCTTCTGTCCAATGAGTGGATGACATCTGTCCCAACGATGAGCCGACACGTGTTTCCTCCAGCCAATGATGATTTTACACGTGGAAAATCCCCATTGGTCGCGGCTGTTAACGGGTTATCGGATCTAAAACCCGACCTGATAGCTTAACGGTGTTCTGTTATGGTGGATGCCACGTGTCGGTCATCCTTGACGAAAGCACTTCTGTGACGTGCGATTTATCGTCATGGAAGTGGACACTTCCGTGATGATAATTTTGGTAATGTCATCGAACACTTCTACGACAGCACATGTATGACTATCTTGATTCTATCATAAATTTGTCATGGATGTACATGCATGACAAAAAACGCGACCTACTATGACAAACACGTATCATCACGAAAGTGTATTTTTTTGTAGTGCGAGGGAGGTATTCGGGCACCATGTGGAGGTGTGCTTAAATGCGCTCTTCCAGGAGCAAGGTGGAGGGCACAAGGCACCAAGCGCATAGGAGTTCATCACTAGGGTAATCGAAGATCTTTAGGAGGCGCGAGCCATGCGAGGCGAGCGACGGCCCGCACCGCTCAACGCAGCTGCTGCTCAGGACGCAAGCGATGAGCTGCGCGTCTGCGTTAACATCCTGGGCCTCAATAGAGCTGCTTCTCAGGAGCTCTTCTGGCTGTCCAGCATCAGCCGATGTGGAGGCCGCCCCCACAGCTACATCTGCATGACATTCGGCCTGACGGGTGCTGCTGCCTTGCTCCTGCGATGCATGCATGGCGTCATGGCATCTTATGAAGCCAGGCGCCACGCAGTCCTGATGGAGGAGGAGCCAGAGCATCCGGAGCCCCCCGAGGCTCAGGAGCCTGCTAGCTCATGAGGAGCAACTTCTGTGGCATGCATCTTCAGCTACTTCAACACTTCTATCCCAACGGTGCCAAGTGACTTTTTAGTTCTTTCAGTTGAGGGCGTCCCTCGGGCTGCATTATCCTCAAGCTATCTGGTTCCACTGTGCAGCGTGTATCGTTTTGCACATCTATCAGAACTAATTTCGCCATTGTTATGAGCTGCTATATATTATCACCTGCATGTCCGGTGCTTCGCCATCATGAACGTCATGCGCCCTTTTGAACCCGCCCGCAACCTCCTCATAATTAAGGACTGGCACAGCGATTGTGCTCGGGTCCGTCCC
This sequence comes from Triticum dicoccoides, assembly GCF_002162155.2. NCBI lineage: Eukaryota > Viridiplantae > Streptophyta > Magnoliopsida > Poales > Poaceae > Triticum > Triticum dicoccoides. Next base: position 524,766,451 of record NC_041391.1, on the reverse strand, counting down.
TGCAGCGTTGCTAAACCCAAGTGGCTGAGCTCTGTCTCGCAGGCCAGCCCCGTGTACATCACCTCCCATGGCCATTGGTGCCTTGTTCTTGCATGAGCTAATCGCGAGTGGATAAGTTAGGGCGCGTGGCACGGTGCCTCGCCACCGCGGGAGCCGCGCGCAAGTTGTCTTTCTTTGGGATCAATGCATGAGAAGTCTGGGCACAGCGTCTGTGCTCGGGTCCATCCCTGCAGCATCGACAAATCCATTGGCTGAGCTCTTTCTGGTGGGCTGGCCCCGTTCACGTCACCTCCTGGGGTCGCTGGTGTTTGGCCTTCTCATGCAATATCCTTCGGAGATTCTCTCGGCACATGTGACCTAACCATCTCGCAGGATTCAAGCAAGTATCCTTACCAAAATTCAGGCGCAACCCGCCTTGAGGTAGGGCCTCGTGAGTCTGGCGCTGGCTCACAAGTGCCCATACACACCTCCTCCAGTCATGTCATGCAAGCCACGTGCCAGGACGGGGCTATACATGCCCTAGGGCCTCCCCTCAGAGGGAACCCCCTCCCATGCACTAGTGGAAGCCACATGCTTCACGCTGGCGGACGACATGGCTGAGGAGCCGTTATGCCCATGCAAGAGTTGAAGCGTCATGCTCCGCGCTGATGATAAACAACTGAGAGCGCCCTAGCGGTTGCACAAACCTCAGGAGAGCCCCAGGGCACGACCTCTAGCGTCATCGCACCAACTTTCCCCCAGGAGAGCCGCGCGAGGGGGCTGGGCAGGGGGGCTTCGTCCAGGTAACGCCTGGCTCATGCCACCCAACCAGGTCTTTGGCACGTGGTCATCTCACGACCCTCCCAGGCAAAAGCTGGCGAAGAAAGGTATGAGGACTCCGGATTAACCCAGACGCTGCTCGCACTTCCTTCATGAGGTCGTTCGTACATCAAGGAGGACCCCTGAGCATTGTGACTCAAGGGCCTCACTGGTCACGTAGCCCCTCATCCCTTGGTCTCGTCCAAGTGATCCGGACGAACCAACGGCAGCTAGGGTATGCACGGGGCCGGGCCCTGCGGACGTGGAATACTAAAGGCAAACGGGAGGAAATCAAGCACGGAAAGGAAAATCACGGAATCCTAGCAAGTTATTAAAAACCATAATGTTCATGAATTCAGAGCACGAGCTCTTACGCCTCCACAAGGCACGTTAAATGTTGCGGGATAAAAGATGGGCGCTGCCTTCAGCCCTGCTTGCCGCCACCAGCCCCCTTGGGAAGCGCGTCCTCGACGGTGCCGCTATCGCCTTCATCGCCGGCTGTGGCCGCCAGGCCTCAGGATCGACGCAGTGGAACTTCACCACCAGGGCCTCCACCTGCTCCTTCACGGCTTCAGCAGCTGCGATCCGGGACTCGGGCGCCACCGGCTCCAGCAGGGTGCCAAGATCCATGCTGGGGTACAGGAGATGAAGATGGTCGAGACGCGCGTCACGGCCGCAGCAAAGAGCATGCGGCACTCCCCTTCCACCATGGAGCCCAGTGTAGCGGAGATGTTCCCCAGCTCCTCGACAAGCTTGGTGAGAATACCAGGGAGGCCACCATCCGGTGTTTCCAACGGCTTGTCGTACCCTTCCCCGTAAAGGGAATGGAGTGCCTCGCGGCACTTCAGCTCAAAGGAAGCGAAGGCGTCGCACCCGGCCTTCTCAGTCGTGGCAAGCATCTTCTCCCTGGCCTCCAGCTTGGCCTTCTCCTCCAAGACATGCTTGGCTTGGGACGACTGGGTCGCGTCTACCTCCTCCATCACCTTCTCCAGCCAGCTCCGCTTCGTGCCCTGCTCCGGACCTGCCTGCTCCAGCTCAGCCTCACGGTCGGCAACCGTGGACTCCCGGGTCGTGAGCTCCTCCTCCCGTGCCTAGAGCCCGCGCGCCTGGGAGGTCTGCTCCTCGCGAAGCTTCTCCAACTTGGCCTCCACCTTGTGGCAGCGGCTTTTGGCGAATGTGGCGTCGGCCAGCGCGACATCGCGAGCTGCTGGGGCTGTCGTGGCCTGCTCCTTGGCACTCGCGACGGCGGCTTCGTCCTGGCTCCAAGCCGCCCTGACGAACGAGCCGGCTCGAAATCACCACGAGATCAGCTCCAGGCACCCTGTCGCTGCATGCTTGTCAGCACTCTGAAGATCGTCCCAGAGGTCATCCAACATGGCGTAGGCTTCCTCCAAGGCACCGGGCTAGCAGCGAAGCCCTGGTCCATGAGCACGAGAATTGGGGAAGAAGGTGGCGCTGGCGCCTAGGCTGGCGCTATTGCGACATCGGCCGGGGTAGGGGGTTCCGGGGGCGTCGCGCCTCCTGCGGACGCGTCAGGAGCTGGCGCATTCGGGGTCCACTATGCCTTGGGAGCGGCATCCTCATCCTTCTTCTTCACCTCGGGAACCAGCCTGGTCGTCAGGAGAGCGACATCATGAGCATGGTATCATGATGGAAGGTAAGAACAAACTAAGATGTGCTTACTCGTCTTCGGCGATATACGCCCTTCTCTTGCCCAGGACAGTGCTGCCCCCAGGCTTCTACAGCAAGGGCCTCGCCACAACTGGTGGCTCGGCCGGGCGCACGACGGGAGATTCTGAAGTAGTGGCGGTAGGCGACCAGGCGGGGGCGCTGCCTGAGGTGGTGTCGGTGTCGTTCCACCCTTCGGCCCCCCGCGGTTTAGCCTTCACAGCGGGGTCCTCCTGGACCTCGTGACGACCCTGGCGGGACAAGGGGACCTCTAGAGCAAGCCTTCTTCGGCATCGTTGTCATCAGGAAGACCCCGGAGGAGCTCGCTCAGCCGCTGAGGAGAAAACTCCCCCATACCTTCCTTAGTCGCCTCTGAGTCTTCCTCCTCCTCCTCGCCCTCAACGGAGTCCTCGTCGGAGGACAGCACCACTGGGTAGTCGGGGGACCCGGACGGCACGAGCCCCCGCTCGTTGAAGTCCGGCATGGAGGCGGCCAGCTCCACCCCATCGTCAAGGCGGTACAACGGAAGGTGGGCCGCCGGAAGGCAGCCTGGATCCTTCCCGACCAAGGCCCGCATAGCCGTGACCAGCTCCTCGACCGACAGGTTCACAGGGCATAGCCAGATGTCATCTTCTGCGCCCTTGAGGTCCCACATGGGGCGCAAGTGAGCTTGGAGAGGGGCCAGGCGCTGCACCAGGAACTCGCGGACAATCATGGGCCCCGTCATTGCTCCAGAGCCCATGCCCACCTTGATCTTTTTCAAGACCGGCGCTGCCCTAGGGTTGGTAAACTTCTCATGAGACCACTGAGGTTGCTTCTCCGATCACTCAGTTGGCAGCTCCAGCTGTGCGTGATGGCTCCGGGCGTCCAGGTAGATCCACTTGCGCCATAAGTCATCCACCTTCTTCGTGGCCTTCATGAGCTCGTTGTTGTCATGGAGCGCGGTGAAGGAGACGCATCCGGAGAGCTCATTGGAGCCGTGCGTCCGAAGGGAGAAGAAATGGTAGAACAGCATGACGGAGGGCTTCACCCCCACAAAGGCCTCGCAGTAGAAAGCAAATACCGACAAGAGGAGGATGGAGTTGGGTTGAAGATGAATCGTGTGGATCTGGTAATGGTCAAGGATGGTGAAGAAGAACCTGGAGAAAGGCGGGACGAGCCCCGCGAAGAGGTTGTGAAGGAAGAAAGGGAAGAACGCGCCCACCAAGGCTCCCTACTCGGAGGAGCCGACCCGAAGCTCGGTCGCTCCCATCTTGTTCTCCGGGCCCGCCGTCAGCAGGAGAACGGCGGCAAGGTGCTCCACATCCGTGATGGTCGATGGCCTGAGGGCCTCTTTGACAACAGAAGCAGTGGTCACGGCCGCGCCGACAGACTTCACTTTCTTCCCCATTGGCCAGGAGCTTGGGAGCGAGGTGTTGGTGGATCTGGAGGCGCCCTCGATGGGAGATGGATGAGATCTGGAGCAAGACGAAGGGAAGTCACTGAAAGCTCGGCTGCGGCAGTTGTCATTTTTTTCAGGCTGCACTAGTTGCCGAGGCCGCATGGAGAAGCGGAGACGCCCACATCCCATCAAGCGCCACGCGTCGGCTCGGTGCGCAGGCGATTGGGGCCTGTAGCATTCCGCACTTGCCCTTTGGCTTCACCTCAAAGCCAAGTGCGAGCGCCTTGGGCCCAGGGGCTTCTGTCGGTGTTCTAGGAACCAGGGTACCCAGACCTGCCTACCTGCGGCCCACAACGTGGCTTCATTGATGGCCTGGTACGGCCTAGCTTTGATTATGGCAAGACAAGACCCTCGCGAGGGGCCAAGCCTCGCGAGGCCAGTGACACCAAGACCTCCTGAGGGAGCGGACTCCTTAGGCGGCCTCCTGAGCAAAGCAGAGATTTCTATGCAAGACCCAGTCTCATGAGGCTGGAATGACATCAGCCATGACGACCGAGGCCAAGCGCGCGCCAGCGAGCGCAGAGCAGCAGATTTCCTCTTTGGTGCAAAGGAGGCAAGCGCAGGTGTGGAGTCCCAAGGAATCACCCAAAGGTTGCCATTTGCGTGCAACGAGACCAAGACTGCCAGAATGACAGGATGGTTGTCATCGCCGAGCCCACCACGATGTCACGCTTAGAGGCTTTGCAGGCGAAAACCACCTTTCATCAGGATTAGATGTACTTCTTGTTCCCCTTCAAATTTGGCTGTTGTGGGATCCCTTCCCGCCTAAGTTTGGAGGAAGAGGACTAAGGCCACTATAAATAGAGCCTAGCCACCACCGTAGAGAGGGATCGACTCACCAGGTGATCAGCTCATCGAACCACCAAGAGCTCATCGCAAGAACATGCCTCCTGAGGTTGTTCTTCCACTTGTACTAGTTCATCCTCAGCCCCTTGCGAGGCTAATCCACCATAAAGCAGGAGTAGGGTATTACACCGCAAGGTGGCCCGAACCTGGGTAAACTATTGTGTCTTTCTCTATCATGTTCGTCGAGCTAGGTCGTGAGAGCAGCAGATCGATCGGCTTGAGAGGCTGAGTTCTTCCCACACGACCCGGAGTACGAACCTTTCTTGGGTCTGTGGAGCCCGGAATCCGACACAAGGGAAATAGCATCACTCTCGCCGGTTGCTTGAGCTCATTGTGCATTATAGAACCCAAGTGCTTAGCGCCCGCCAGCACCCACAAACTTATTTTCAGCTAGCACATGAAATAGGCTTTTATTCTTCATGAGAAAGGCTGCATGGCGGTGACAGATTTGGATTCTGGCATTTGGGGCCCACGAGGAAAAAGCCTATCCACGGCGGTGTCGACTTAGTCAACAAATGATTCTGCCTTCCAGTCGTTGGATTGACATCCAATATCTGTAGTGTTTCTTCTATCTCTTGTCTTCTTCCTCCAGCCGCACAAACCAAACCATGTCGTTGGTCCCGCCCGCTCCCGCCTTACACGGCTGGGTGCGCCTCCCCCACACGTCATGTTACTCTCCGACGATGTCAGCCCTGACCCGTACCAGAACCAGTCAACCCTTGTACCCCCCTCCGCCTGCAACTACATTGCCGCATCTTCTACGGCTCTTGTTCGTTCTCGTCTGAGGCCTCCCGTCGTGCTCCGCCTTGGTTCACTTGTCGTGTGCGTTGCGCCACCGTCTGGTGTTGTCGACGTGGTCAACAACCAAGAGGAATAAGGAGATGACTGTACATGGAGAGGATGATAGTAGGGACCTACCAGGGTCATGGCAGTATGCAAGCAAGTGTCTCATTATTACAAGCCCCAAAAAATGGTTCCTCCTAATGGTTGGACATTTGGGTCCCACACCATTGTCAATGTACTCGATAAACAAAAGAATTTCACAATGAGTGGCTGACACCAGGGACCCAACAGGTCGCGCAGGTGTTATTTACTTTTTTATTGAGGAATAACTTGTTGTTATTTACTAGTTTTAGAGACGGATCAGGGTAACAATGGGGCCGTAGGGGGGTTGTGGCCTGTCTAGCCAGGGTTTTATTTTATGTTTACCACATCAAGAGCACAGTTGTGTTTTTTTTTCTGAAAATGGCTAGCCTAGTTCTACCTTTTCTAAAGAAATACCCAATGGAGGCATGCTTTCTTTCTCATCCCTACTGGGTTGCAAATCTTAAGGCGAGAGCGATGTATTCGCTTGCCCAAAAAATGTAGTAAGAAATGGGATGTAAATTTTTAAAACACACCAAACCAACAATTAGTTTCAAATATCTTTTTTAAGATTTTGAGATTTCAAATTTATTTTTTTTGCAGGGAAAATTATGTTGGATTTTAAATTGATATAAGTTTATTATTTTTAAATTAGTTTGAATGTGATTCAAAATTTTCGGATTAAAAATAGTTCAGCCCGCACCAAAATATGAAAATTTCATTGAATTTTTAACCGTGGCCAGAATATGGGTTGTGATGGTAAAAAAAGAATATGGGCTTCAAAAAAATCCTTAAGAATTAGCCAATGGGTCGTACATTTATTAGCAATAATGGCAGATGGGTTGTATGTTGTTCTCCACATATTTGAGGCTGACTTGTGGGCCTGCTAAGTGGACACGTACGCTCTCCTAAAAAAAGGTTGACGTGCACGCAAGCCCATGTCAACTTAGTTAACACACATGAGCAGTGACTGTTCGATGTCCATCAAACAGTCATGGTGCTTCTTCAATCTCTGCTCGTCCTGCTCCAGCCATTCAAACCAACGTCGGCGGGATTGCCTGCTCCCTCCTCCCGTGGCTGGGTGTGCTGCCGCGCAGGCCTCACTGCCCCACCCTACTCCCATCACTGGCCTGGCCATCCATGTACTCACCCAGACCTCCAGTTATTCTCCGGCGATGGCAGCCTCACGCTGTAGCCGAACCAGTAAACCCTCGTGCTCATGTCCGCGTGGGAAACAACTACCGAGTCCTCCCCAGCTCCGGGTGATTCCCTTCCTAGGCCTCACCGTCTTCCACCGCCTTGGTGCTCTCGGCGCGGCGTGGTCAACATGGTCAAGGAACGAGTTCCATGGAAAGAGGACTGTACGTGGAGAGGCTGACAGCTGGGTCCATGGTCGCAGCAAGCAAGTGCCTCCTTATTATGTGCAAAATAATGATTCCTCCACCTGACAACGTGGACCCAGCGGAAGGGCCTCTGTATTTTGCGAAAAAGAACGTTCCCTCTGAAAGCTGGGACCCATCAGCTATATCTTCGAACGCAAGGAAGTGCCCCCATATTTGGTGCGAAAAAATGATTCTTCCCCCTGACAGCTGGGACCCTCCAGCTATATCTTCGCACGCAAGGAAGTGCGTCCTTATCCTCCCTGACAGCTGCGACCCACTCGATCGAAGCATACGGAGCCTTGTCTGTTTGGTCGCGAACGTGTATGTACATACTGGTCGATCGGTCTCTCTACAAAGATGAACTGTGGCTGAGCAAGCAGCGGCACGTGTAGTAGTAGAGGTCCCGACATAGCAGTTCAGGAATTCTACTCTAAACCGTGTACACATACGTACAACCAGATGGAAAAAAATATGGCCACGTACGTACATACGGGCGCGGTCTCGAATGTCTACTCGCGCATGAGTACGGCCAGGGAACCTGTACATGAAGAGGCAACGGGCGGCAGCAATGGCGTCCTGTTCATCGGAAGCCAACCGGCTGGGTCAGAATGGAGAAATTGTGTCGTGTTCATCGGGAGGCAACGGAACACATCGTGTTCATCGGGAGCCAACCAGCTTGGAAGGAACAGCCGAATCGGGGTGTGGTGTACCGCAAAATGGAGGGAAACGGCCTTTAGCTAGAGCGTGTACAGTCGAAACAGGGTCCTGTTCATCGGGAAGGGTCTAGCGTACCGCAAAACAAAGGAAACGGCCTTCTGCTTGACCAACTACGGTCGAAACGATATCCTATTCATCAAGAGGGGTATGGCGTACCGGAAAACGAAGGAAAAGGACTTGTGTTGGAGCACTACGGTCGAGTGGGGGTCCCATTTATCACGAGGGGTGTGCCATACCGCAAAACGGGACTCCACGGGCTACTGTTCACCCACCGTCGACTTTCTTCAGCCTCCACCTGTACTGTTCATCCATCGCGTCTTCTGATGACCCACAAGTGTAGGGGATCTATCGTAGTCCTTTCTATAAGTAAGAGTGTCGAACCCAACGAGGAGCACAAGGAAATGATAAACGGTTTTCAGTAAGGTTTTCTCCGCAAGCACTGAAATTGCAGGTGATAGATAGTTTTGTGATAATATAAATTGTAACAAGTAACAAGTAAATAAAGTAAATAAAGTGCAGCAAGGTGGTCCAATCCTTTATGTAGCAAAGGATAAGCCTGGACAATTTCTTATAATGAGAAAGGAGCTCCCAAGGACACATGGGAATTATCATCAAGCTAGTTTTCATCACGCTCATATGATTTGCGTTCGATACTTTGATAATTTGATATGTGGGTGGACCGGTGCTTGGGTGCTGCCCTTACTTGGACAAGCATCCCACTTATGATTAACCCCTATTGCAAGCATCCGCAACTACAAAAGAAGTATTAAGGTAAACCTAACCAAAACATTAAACATATGGATCCAAATCAGCCCCTAACGAAGCAATGCATAAACTAGGGTTTAAGCTTCTGTAACTCTAGCAACCCATCATCTACTTATTACTTCCCTATGCCTTCCTCTAGGCCCAAATAATGGTGAAGTGTCATGTAGTCGACGTTCACATAACACCACTAGAGGAAAAGACAACATACATCTCATCAAAATATCAAACGAATACCAAATTCACATGACTACTAATAGCAAGACTTCACCCATGTCCTCAGGAACAAACGTAACTACTCACAAAGCATATTCATGTTCACAATCATAGGAGTAATAATATGCATTAAGGATCTTAACATATGATCTTCCACCAAGTAAACCAATTAGCATCAATTACAAGGAGTAATCAGCACTACTAGCTACCACAGGTACCAATTTGTGGTTTTGATACAAGATTGGATACAAGAGATGAACTAGGGTTTTGAGAGGAGATGGTGTTGGTGAAGATGTTGATGGATATTGACCCCCTCCCGATGAGAGGATCGTTGGTCATGACGTTGGTGATGATTTCCCCCTCCCGGTGGGAAGTGTCCCCGGTAGAACAGCTCTGCCGGAGCTCTAGATTGGTTCCGCCAAGGTTCCGCCTCGTGGCGGCGGAGTTTTGTCCCGTAAGCTTGCCCACGATTTTTTTCCAGGGTAAAAGCCCTCATATAGCAGAAGATGGACACTGGGGGGCCACCAGGGGGCCCAGGAGACAGGGGCGCGCCCAGTAGGGGTGGGCGCGCCCAGTAGGGGTGGGCGCGCCCCCACCCTCCTAGACAGGGTGTGGGCCCCCTAATGTATTTCTTCCGCTCAATAATTCTTATTAATTCCAAAAATAGGTTTCGTGGAGTTTCAGGATTTTTGGAGCAGTGCAGAATATGTTTCCAATGTTTGCTCCTTTTCCAGCCAGAATTCCAACTACCGACATTCCCTCTCTTCATGGTAAACCTTGTAAAATAAGAGAGAATAGCCATAAGTATTGAGATATAATGTGTAATAACAGCCCATAATGCAATAGATATTGATATCAAAGCATGATGAAAAATGGACGTATCAACTCCCCCAAGCTTAGACCTTGCTTGTCCTCACGCGGAAGCCGATATCAAAAAATATGTCCACGCGTTTAGAGATAGAGGTGTCGATAAAAATAAAATATGGACATGAGGGCATCATGATCATTCTTATAACATCAACATGAATAGATTTTATCATATGATTTCTTATGCTCAAGTAATGATCAATTCACAATGTCAAGTATGGTTCAGAAACTTCATTGAGAACCAACAAACTATAATCTCAGTCATTGAAGCAATTGCAATTTATCATAACATCAGAAAGAGTCAACAATAGAGCTTTTCAGCAAGTTCACATACTCAACTATCTTGCAGTCTTCTACAATTGCAACACTCACACAATACTTGTGGTTATGGAGTTTCAGCCGGACACTGAGAAAGATAGGGGCTTATTGTGTTGCCTCCCAATGTATTCACCTTTAGGTGATGTCAACAATAATAGCCCATGCTAACTTACATCCAATTGGATATATATATATATATATATATCATGATCTTTCAAACACGAGGAGCTTGCCAAAGGATAAGGTGAAAAGGGGAAAGGTGAGGATCACCTTGACTCAAGCATAAAGTAAAAGATAGGCCTTTCACAGAGGGAAGCAGAGGTTGTCATGTGCTTTTAGGGTTGGATGCACAAAATCTTAATGCAAAAGAACGTCATTTTATATGCATATTCATATCCCACTAGTAGACTTAGCAGACTGTGACCTAGCCAGTCTATTTGTTGACAACAGACCAGTACTATCCATCAATGCCACAAAGACCATAGACGACCTCTATTTCGTGGAAGAACTCCTTCTCATATGATGCAGGGCAATAAGACCAACTACCCGCCCTACCTAGTGAGAAGAAAGCTTATAAATATAAGCATAAACGAATTCCTAGCCGAGCCCTATATTTACCTGCTTGTACGGTCAATGCCCTAGTAGACATCAACTTGTTCATAAACTCCAGCCTTATCTACGCTGCTTTACCCGACCCAGGTGACCTACTTTCTCAGATGAGAGATTCGGCGGAGTAGTAGGAAGTCCCTGTGGAGAACTAGAAGACAAAACGAATATAGCGGACCAAGCAATGAATGACCTAGCCTAGGTAGTCCTATGTTTGACCAATGCTGCCTTGTATGTCTTGATCCAAGATTTCTCAGCAAAAAAAGACATGGGATTATTGATCAATTCACCATCCTCTTCATCTGAGTGTGCTTCCACTTTATCGTTTGTGGCATGTGCATTATGCAACAAGTAGATTCCTGATAAATGAACCTTCTCCACCCCTTTCCTATCCAACACGGAGCGGCAGAACTACTCGTCTACAAAGTGGGAAAGCTCCCTCCCTCCTACCTAGGTGTACCTCTTCATTGGAGCAAACCATCCAGCAACTTCTTACATTTAGAATTCCCTTCTAAGCTGGCTATAACCATCCTTATTGACCAGAAAGGAATTGAGAAAGGGGATGCTATAACCAGACCATAGACAGCGTTTCCACATTCACTTTTGAACTTAGGGAAACAGTGAAAGAAGCCCTCGTTCCCACTCTTCTTTCCCCCGACTTACCCTTAGAAGGAAAGTAGGGGCCTCGGTTTCTGCAGAGAAACCTACACCAGTGAATTTCTTTTTCATAGGTGATCCTGCTCCCAATCGCAGATTTGAATAATCAAGTCGGTATGGGGCTGCTCCCTTTTGTTACTCCGAAAATCTTGGCTTCGCTTGGACATATCTTCGAGGACCTGGGCGATTTTGATCCGTTTCTCCGCGCTCGCCATTTCAAGGTGAAGATCCGAGTAAGTAGAGCGTAATAGGCGATCCGCCGGGTACCTATTTCGACAGGACTTAAGAACCGTTTTAATGTGTTTCCTTAAGAAATCAATAGATGGTGCTTCAGGAAAAGGGTTCGGCAGGGTGTGGCTTGTGGATGGCTCTGACCTCAACTCCTCTTTTCCATCGGTGTCTCTCCGTCCCACTTTGTTTTTTCTTGGATCATCATCTCCTGGCGTAGCGGAAGCACTCAACGAGGCCTCTACGACAGAAGAGATTCTTGCCCGTTTCTGCCCGGACGATTCCATAAATGAAATACAAAGAAAAGTGCAGAGGAAAACGCATAACCAGAAGAAAAAGATATCGTGATGTAAAATGATCATGGGGACACATTGTTTTGAGGACCACAATTTCCTGCATTGTGCCTGTAGTGATTTCAGAATTCGGCAACTTAGCCTACTAAAAGATCAGTTACAAGAGCACAATGCTTTTTGTGGCTTCCTGCTCGGCAGAGAAGCCACGCTGCCGGGATGGCCCTGTCACCCGGAGAAGATTTCTTTTCTTTGCTGATTCCTCTCAATGAAATTTGCCATGTTGCACTAAGTTACTTACGGATGTATGCATGCAGTCCGGGAACACTTTGGGGTGAACACCCATCCGAACAAGTAGGGTCAATAGTTCAGCATTTAGGCCGTAACATTTAGCAAAAAACGAATCTGAAACCCAACAAGTGCTCTCCGAACCAAGCTAGATAGTCTCCTATCACTAGGCTCACCAACCAACCTGGACTTTTGATTCTTTCTTATTATTCTAACCGGATATAAAAACCATAAGGATTGTTTCCATCCGAGAGTTCCCATATGACATAAGCGCTCTTGGGTGGGGTGGGCCCTCATTCGCCAGGTCTTTGAGTGCCCGTCGTACCACGTGGTTCGTACACTAGGTTGATAGATACTTTACTTTAAGGATCTGGCACCTTCGCTAGACGGAGAGTAAGCGACTTCTATTAGCACCGGACCGTCGAGTCGAATTTCTCGTGTCATGTGCAACGTCCATCAATGGTGGTTCATTAATGTCCATAGATTTAGACTCCTTCCCCCTTCCCTTATACGCAAAAGATCGAGAGGGGCCCGAACCCAAACCGAGAACGTAAACAGAATTCGACTCACTCTCGTATGGCTCGCCCTCGAGCCCTGGGCGAGTCGGCCGGGTCTTTCCCTCTTGTTTTGTTTCCGCCACGATAAAGACGCACGGAAGAACTATGGTATGCCCAGCGCGTGGAGGATCCGTTGAGAGTGTCCCTTGTCTCGGTAGGGAACAGTACCTATTATCTTGAAAAAAAAGGTCAGTGCTATGGTCCCCTATTGTTTGATCCAATATTGACCGGTGCGGATCACGTTCTACTACCTCCGGTCCGTGGTTCGACCTCCCGTAGTGGTCCTTGCTTTTCTTTTTGAAAGCTCCGCAGGGCCAATTTTGCGTACTTGCTCAGCGTGCCCCCCTTTCGTTGAGTGCCCCGCCCGGTTCACAGGGCTGTTGGCCTACCAAGCAAGCACTTGCCCGCTGCTCCTGCCGCCTGCCAAGTGGGCTCCGCACTCGTTATCCTGACTATTCTCTCTGCTGGGCCCTTTCCTATTGCTCTAACCATAAGCTATGGCAATTCCAGCTCGCACCCACTCTGGCCCGCCCAGCGGGGCCTGAGTGAGCTCAGTGGTCAGCCCCTGACGTTAGGGGTCTTTCGCTTTTGCCAGATCTATAGAGATATTACGAGTCCTCCGTCCCAGATTCCCTCACCGCGGCCATCTGGTTCACCGGTACTACCAAAAAGTCTCATGCTTACGTTACTGTGACTGATATATAAGTATGATCTTGGACTACGAAGACCCAGTCGTGCTTCTGGTTTCCATTCTCATCATCATATTGAAGGAAACTCCTCGTGCTCTGCCATAAGAACTTGGAGTCCGTATCATGGTGAAGGTAAGGTAACGCTGTGATTCTTGCTCAAAAAACTGACCGAACACGTTCGAGTTATTGGCTCGTCCGACCCGGCAGCATTCACGAGTCGCTCGTTCAACTGTCCCTCGGAGACA
>NC_041391.1:524747722-524752814 GCF_002162155.2 Triticum dicoccoides | reverse complement strand
CTCGGTCCCACCAGGGTGGGCCCCTCTGGGGTAATAAAGAAATGGATAAAAAAGGGGGACTTCTGCTATGGGCTATGCCACCCATTACTTATGAGGGAAGTCGCATCCGTCCCATCGCAAGCACCTACAATGTCATGATCACATTGGTTTACCCTTTTTTGGTAGTTCAACAGACGGTCGCCCCTCCAACAAGAAAAGGTAGAAATATGGAAACTTCTCTGCCATTTAGATCGGAGAATTTATAGAGGAAATCGGGTTTTAAATTTCTAGAAACCACACAATTATATAGCCACAGGGAATACGCCGCGCCTAAAATCATCCCAAGCGCAGCTAATGTGGCTACTAAGCTATTTCTTTGGAAAGCTCCTACTAAGATTAGAAATTCCCTGATAAAGCTGCTAGTGCCGGGTAAACTCATATTGGCTAAAGTGAAAAAGAAGAAAATGGTAGAGAAATTCGGCATGGTGCTCACTAAACCTCCATAATATCTAACAAGTCGAGTCTTGTGTCAGTCATATAGAACACCAACACATAGAAAAAGGGCTGAAGAAACCAGTCCATGACTTAACATAAGTAAAATGCTACCTCCAATTCCCTGTATGTTCGATAGAGCCTAATATTCCCCCAGAGTACGCCGCTTACCCCCCGAACCGTACAAGATAGTTACCACCTATCATATGGCTTTCTAACTCCACTTCTTTTTCTGGTCGTTCCGCTCTATCGGATCGATGGTAGTCTCAGAGATCTGGTAACCTCCGACATTTTTGACAACACGCTTCCTGCTTCCGTTTTGAGTTGCGCATCTTTCTCCCCGGGGCATACTATAGTATCACATCGTAGACCCCCACCCCAACTCTATCTTCCTTATCACTGAACCGGAACATAGTGCATAGGTACTCTTCGATGCTGCGAGGACGAGACGAGGTGACATACTATGATCACGCACTGAAGTTCTGCCCTTCGGCTCGGCATATGGAACCTCTCAGCTGCTCCCTCGGGATAGGTAGGCCCACCCCCCCTTTCCCGAGAGGCGGCCGGGCTGTGTTTCCCCTGCGGCCACCCAGTGGCGGCAGAAAACGAAAAAGGGTGGGCTCCGCGCGGTTCGCGTTTTATTGTAAAAAGAGAGCTTTTCATTCTCTTATAGAAGCCCGCGCCCACGCGGGTAAAGCCCAGCGAAGCTGCAGGGAGCACTGAGCAATGGGGGGATGAGGGCGACTCCGCCCACGGGTTGGACCACACCACAGGCAAAAGTCCTTCCACGGCAAGAGAAGGGTGACCGGAACAAGAAAAGGGAGCTAGTCGTTGGAGGGAAGACAAGGCTCGTTCCGTGCGACTCCACAGAAGAGTACGCACGCTAGAAAAGGCAGCCAGCTTAAAAACGCTAGCTAGCTACTTTTGTAGCCTTATTTAGTTTGGTTGCCTACGCTTGCTCTCCGGCGCGCTACGGCAACACCCCCTGCTTGCTTCTTTCTGTTCGACGCGGAGCTCGCAGCCTCCCCACCCTTGCTTAGCGTTCCACTTGTGATCCTGGAGGATTTGGAGAAATGCGCCCGACCATGAAGAATGGATTTTGTATTTTCTTTCATGTGAACGGCCCTATCTTGTAAAGAATGGTTTTTCGTGCTATAGACCACGTTGAGAAAGACCAACCAACAACACAAATAAAGACCGTTCCATTTGGGTACCTCGAAAGGGAGGTGCTCCTTATGATGCTACGGACGGCTGTCCGAAGTGCATGCAATGACGGGCTCGGATAGGATAGGATTGTGCGCGCCGGGCCCTTCGGGTGTCCATATTTTGGCCGACCTTAGCGTATATACTATGTTATGGTTATGCGGCCGTAATATTTTGATACCTTCCACCACTATTACGCCAGAAATCCAAGGTTCCACACGAGCTCCTGTTCTGCGGCGTGGTGGCAGGACCGCTAGGGGATTGGCTCCGGGTGTAGGTAGGGTCAAATCCGCAGGGGTCATGCAAATACATAGGCCCCTTCCCTTCTGCCGAGTTGTTTAGAAGGCGCTTTCCGTTCTACGGTCCCTTGGAGCGAAGGGTTAGGCAGGTAGTACGGGCCCTCTGACTTCCAGCTATGTGCTGTGTGCGACTCCCGCGAAGCGAATGAAGGGAAGCTCTTCGAGCTTTCTCCGCCAGCGGCTTATGTAGTGGTCGGCATTCCTACGTGCTCCGACTGATCCCCACTGGAGATTATATGAGGGGTCTTGGAAACTGTCGTGACGCTTTAGTGATGAAGGTCACCGGGGTGACTATGGAAGGATTCCGTGGTAGTCTCTGACTCCCTCCAACTCAATCAATATCAAGAACATGTCGTGAGCATGGGGGTTTGGCCGACTACTAAACTAGTGGCTAGGGCTTTTCTAGTTATAGCTTCTATAGTGAGTGGCCCTTCCGCTTTGATCTAGTTGTAGTTTGTATTGTACTAAATTGAACACATATCAAAGAAAGGCGATCAATCAATAAGTAGTTGCCCTTCTCCGGCCTGGGAAAAGCAGCGAACTCGTTAAACAAGGGGCTTTTTTATTCATGGTCGCTACTGTTGTATTGTATATTGTCGGGGGAAGCTACTGCTTCTACGACAGCTCCGCTTCCTCGTCTTGCTTCTACTTTGCTTGTTTGCGCGAAGGCTTAGAGTCCTTTTCGCTAGGTCCAAATTCGTCAAAGCGAAAGATCTGATCCAACGGAAATCCCGCATATTGAGCACAACTGATATGTGGCTACTAGGCGCGATCATCCCGCATGCCATAAAAAAATACTTCTTTTTTTTATGGCCCGTCATATAAAGATAGAATAGATATGGATAGAGAGACATTCTATTGATTCACGAAATGGCTCGTCGATCCAAATGAATCATTCTTCTGGTCTCTCTCTGCCCCCCCCCCACCCCAAAACTTACCCACGACATAGCGCCCATTCGTTTCGCGCGCGGGAAGGCAACGAAGTTCAGTTCAAAAGACCGCAGCGGAGTGGAGCAGCCGCGACACGAAGTTCCTTACCTTAGCTGGATCTCGCTGGTGCCACCTAAATGGTAGGTATAGGCGGCGGATGTCTGACGTTTGGAGTTGTCGTTCGTGCACCTGTCCCCAATAGAAGAATGAGTGATCCCTTCCCCTGCGGATCATGGCCTTACCACTAGGTCCCCGATGGCCAGCAGGAGATTCGGTATAGCAGCTCACGTTCGTTTGCGCTTCGCGTTCCCGCTGGACTGGACACGTGTTAGCTGTAGGAAGTATGGTTATGAAAGTGACTTCGGTTCGCCAGTTCAGGCTCAACTCCTCGCTTTACGTTAGCGGACTTACAGGTCGGGCCGGGGCTCCACGCTCTTTCTTTCTGTGTGGGACGATGCCGGGGAATGTGTCGAGGCGGCGAACAACAACAAGACAACTAACTACATTTGCTTTTTCCCTCCATGAGATGAGCCAGTGCATTGGACCGATGGATAATAGAACTGAGCTGGCCAAACGCTTGGGCGCTCTACATACGATGTAGAAAAAATAAGATACATATCGATTTCTTTCTGATGGATCCAGAATAGATAGATATCTTGTATCATCAATAGATAGAAAGAGGTCAACCCTTATTATTGATAGAAAACCTTTCGATCTATCAGAACAGATCAGGCCATCTATCAATCGATTTGAATCATCTCGCTTTTCATTCATTTCAGCCACGCCATAATAGCCACCACAATAATAAAGAAGCAAGTGAAACAGCTAGAAGCGCTCGCTTCGCCGCGCCCAACAATTCTTATTCACGGGAAAGCCAACCGAAAGATTCGATTCGGACTTCGTAGAGCCGGTGCTGCTGCTGTCTGCGTAGGGCCGTCCCCCACTCCCGTCCCGGGGTGCTAAGGGGTTTTGTTTTAGGAACAGACGGCGGTGTTTTGCTGACGCCTCGAATCGACGCTTTTGTTGCGACATGCTAAGTTTTCTCCCCTATTGCTAGTAGGTTGATGGGTCGCACGCCCGGCACACATGTTTTGGCCTTGCTTGTGTGTCCATAACTCAAAATAGGTGACGTAACAGCCGCCGCCCGACTAAACATACCAATAGTCACCAAATTCATATGGGCTACTGAGGAGTAGGCAATGATCTTCTTAAGATCGATCTGTCTTAAAGTGGTCAAGGAAGTATATATTATAGCAATCGCGCTTAGAGTATAAATGAAAGGAGTGAAACAAAGTGTCGCCTCGGGAAACATGGGTATGGAAAATCTTAAAAACCCGTAGGTTCCCAATTTTAAAAGAATTCCAGCCAAGATGACGGATCCAGCCGTAGGTGCCTCTACATGGGCTTCGGGTAACCAAATATGAACTGGTACCATAGGCACTTTGACGGCAAAAGAGGCGAAAAAAGCAATCCATAGAAGGATTTGGCGCCGCTCACTAAATTCAGTGGTTAATAAAATTTGTAAATCGGTGGTTCCTGTTTGGAGAAGAATCAACAGAATAGCTAATAGCATAAAAACGGATCCCAGTAAAGTATATAGGAAAAACTAATATGCTGCCTTGATCTTTCTTTGTCTCGAACCCCATACCCCTATAATGATGGTAGAGTCAGGGGTGGCCCCAAAGCGGAATTGACCGGTGGTAGTTGGTCGAAGCTCCAGTGGGTAGCCACTCCCTTCTCAGGGAACCGTACGTGAGACTTTCGCATCATACGGCTCCGTCCCGAGCTTCCGTCATTGGCCCTTGTCATTAGACCACTATGCTTGTCTTTTCCGCCTTTACTCTCGAATCTTTTGCTTCTCGGGTGGTGGCGAACAATGCTGCTTGCGTAGCGGGAGATGCCCGCCCGTCGTTTAGGCCTGCTTCCTGCCCGAAAGAAGGCTAGCCGGACTAGTGGTAGGGGACCCGACCGTAAAAAACCCTACCCTATTCTCGAACCCTCTGCCGAGCTCTACCCTGCCCGCATTTATTTGGAAGGGGGCCAAAGAAATGTCTCCACCTGCTGCCAACAGTCTTTCTTTGGAATTCTACTGAACGGGTCGATCCTCCCCTCCGTTTGTTTTAGCAACTTATCCTAAGGTCTCTTCGCCAAGAACTCTCCAGCAACGACAGAGGAACTAACCTGCCTGC
>NC_041391.1:524725222-524745222 GCF_002162155.2 Triticum dicoccoides | reverse complement strand
CATGCTTCTGAATTCTTTTATCATGCCAGCATTTGACTTTTTCTTTGAATAGCTTGGCATTCTCATAGGCTTGGGTTCTCCATTCATCAAGTGAGATAATATCAAACAACCTCTTCTCACCAGCAAATTTGAAGTCATAGTTGAGCTCTTTAATAGCCCAATACGCTTTATGTTCAAGTTCAAGAGGTAAATGACATGCTTTTCCATAAACCATCTTATAGGGAGACATACCCATAGGATTTTTGTATGCAGTTCTATAGGCCCATAATGCATCATCAAGTTTTTTGGACAAATTCTTTCTAGATCTATTAACAGTCTTTTGCAGAATTAATTTGAGCTTTCTATTGCTCAACTCTACTTGACCACTAGACTGCGGATGATAAGGAGATGCGATTCTATGATTGGCATCATACTTAGCAAGCATCTTACGGAAAGCACCATGAATAAAATGTGAACTGCCATCAGTCATAAGATATCCAGGGACTCCAAACCTCAGAAAAATAACTTCTTTAAGCATTTTAATAGAAGTGTTATGATCAGCACTACTAGTTGGAATAGCTTCTACCCACTTAGTAACGTAATTAACAGCAACGAAAATATGTGTGTAACCATTAGAGGCAGGAAAAGGTCCCATATAATCAAAGCCCCAAACATCAAATGGTTCAATAACAAGAGAGTAATTCATAGGCATTTCTTGACGTCTACTAATATTACCTATTCTTTGATATTCATAGCAAGATAAGACAAACTTACGAGTATCTTTGAAGAGAGTAGGCCAATAAAAACCAGATTGTAGTACCTTGTGTGCAGTTCTATCTCCAGCGTGGTGTCCTCCATAAGATTCAGAGTGACACTTGCTTAGGATCTGTTCCTGTTCATGCTCAGGTACACAATGTCTAATAACACCATCTACTCCTTCTTTATAAAGGTGTGGGTCATCCCAAAAGTAATGTCTTAAATCATAAAAGAACTTTTTCTTTTACTGGTATGTGAAACAAGGCGGTATCAATTTGGCAACAATGTAATTAGCATAATCAGCATACCAAGGAGCAGTATGAGAAGCATTAACGACCGCTAATTGTTCATCAGGAAAGCTATCATCAATAGGCAGTGGGTCATCAAGAACATTCTCTAACCTAGACAAGTTGTTTGCAACGGGGTTCTCAGCTCCCTTTCTATCAATAATATGCAAATCAAATTCTTGGAGCAGGAGAACCCACCTAATGAGTCTAGGCTTTGCATCTTTCTTTTCCATAAGATATTTAATAGCAGCATGATCAATGTGAATAGTAACTTTGGGATCAACAATATAAGGTCTAAACTTATCACATGCAAACACAACTGCTAAGAACTCTTTTTCAGTAGTAGCATAATTTCTCTGGGCAGTATCAACTCTTTGCCCTAGAACAGCACCTACAGCATAATCACTAGCATCACACATAATTTCAAAAGGTAAATTCCAATTAGGTGGCTGAACAATAGGTGCAGTGATCAAAGCTTTCTTAAGTATTTCAAATGCTTCTACACAATAATCATCAAAGACAAAAGGAATATCTTTTTGCAATAAATTAGTCAGAGGCCTAGAGATTTTAGAGAAGTCCTTAATGAACCTCCTATAAAAACCGGCATGACCAAGGAAACTTCTTATACCTTTTATGTCCTTGGGACATGGCATCTTTTCAATAGCATCAACTTTGG
The DNA here is from genome assembly GCF_002162155.2 of Triticum dicoccoides. NCBI lineage: Eukaryota > Viridiplantae > Streptophyta > Magnoliopsida > Poales > Poaceae > Triticum > Triticum dicoccoides. The sequence continues at coordinate 524,743,524 of NC_041391.1, read as the reverse complement.
CTTTGTCAACTTCAATACCTCTCTCGGAAATCTTATGTCCCAAGACAATGCCTTCATTAACCATAAAGTGACACTTTTCCCAATTCAGGATGAGACTAGTGTCTTCGCATCTCTGCAAAACTCGATCAAGGTTGCTCAAACAATCATCAAAAGAGGATCCATAAACGAAGAAGTCATCCATGAATACCTCACAAATCTTTTCACAAAAATCAGAGAATATAGCCATCATGCATCTTTGGAAGGTAGCATGTGCATTACATAAACCAAAAGGCATACTTCTATAAGCAAAAGTACCGAAAGGGCAAGTAAAAGTAGTTTTTGATTGATCCCCCGCTGACACAGGTATTTGAGAGAAACCAGAATAACCATCTAGAAAGCATAAATGTGTGTGTTTAGATAGTCTTTCTAGCATTTGATCAATAAAAGGTAAAGGGTAATGATCTTTCTTAGTAGCTTTATTTAATTTACGGAAATGAACTACCATCCTATAACCTGTAATAATTCTTTGCGGGATCAATTCATCTTTATCATTAGGAACAACGGTAATACCTCCCTTTTTAGGAACACAATGGACAGGGCTTACACAATCACTATCAGCAATGTGATAAATTATACCTGCCTCAAGGAGCTTCAGTATCTCCTTTCTTACCACTTCTTTCATCTTGGGATTCAGTCGCGTTGAGGATCTCTAACAGGTTTGGCATCTTTCTCCACGGTAATTTTGTGTTGGCATAATGTGGGACTAATGCCCTTAAGATCATCCAGAGTATATCCAATAGCAGCTCGGTGCTTCTTCAGAGTTTTCAACAATCTTTCTTCCTCTTACTCTGAAAGGTTAGCACTAATAATAACAGGATATATTTTCTTTTCATCAAGATAAGCATACTTAAGATTATCAGGTAATGGTTTGAGTTCAAACACGGGATCACCCTTGGGTGGAGGGGGATCCCCAAGAATTTCAACGGGAAGGTTATGTTTCAGCACAGGTTCCTGTTTAAGGAACACTTCATCTATTTCCCTTCTTTCTTTCATAAACATTTTGTTTTCATGGTCTAGCAAATATTGTTCTAACGGATCAGTAGGAGGCACGGCAATGGAAGCAAGACCAATAATCTCATCCTTACTAGGTGATTCTCTATCACGAGGTTGTCTACGAAACTTAGCAAAATTAAACTCATGAGACACACCCTCTAAGCCAATTGTAACAGTATCCTTTTCACAATCAATCTTAGCACTAGCTGTATTCAAGAAGGGTCTACCAAAAATAATGGGACAAAAATCATCTTGTGGGGAACCAAGAACAAGAAAATCAGCAGGGTATTTAACCTTCCCACACAAGACTTTGACATCTCGAACTATCCCAACTGGTTTAATGGTATCCCTATTAGCAAGCTTAATAGTAACATCAATGTCTTCTAATTTAACGGGTGCAATGTCATGCATAATTTCTTTATATAAGGTATAAGGTATTGCACTAGCACTAGCACCCATATCACATAAACCATGATAACAATGATCTCCTATTTTAACAGAAATAACAGGCATGCCTACGACAGGTCTATGTATCTTAGTATCTGGTCTAGCATTATTAGCAGTCTCACCGCAGAAATAAATAACATGCCCATCTAAATAATCATCCAAGAGATCTTTAACCATAGCAATACTAGGTTCAACTTTGATTTGCTCAGGAGGTGTATAAGTCCTAGTATTACTCTTACGAACAACAGTCGAAGTTTTATCATGATCCTTTATCCTAACAGGAAATGGGGGTTTCTCAACATAAGTAGTAGGAACAATAGGATCACTATAGGTGATAGTCTTTTCTTCAACTATAATAGGTGCAACTACTTTCACTTCAACAGGAGGATTATATTTAAACCACTTCTCTTTAGGGAGATCAACGTGAGTAGCAAAAGATTCACAGAAAGAAGCTACTATCTCAGAGTCAAGCCCATATTTAGCGCTAAATCCACGAAAAGCATCGGTATCCATAAAAGATTTAACACAATCGAACTTAGGTGTCATACATGACTCCTTACCATTGTCGGAACCCCAATCTTCAGAGTTGTGTTTAATTCTTTCCAATAAGTCCCATTTGAAATCAATAGTCTTCAGCATATAAGAACCAGCACAGGAAGTATCGAGCAGGTTGCGATCATTAAGAGAAAGCCAAGCATAAAATTTTTGAATAATCATTTCCCGGGAGAGATCATGATTGGTGAATGCATGAATATAACATTGACTTAAGCCTCCCCCAAGCTTGAGCGATGCTTTCTCCTTTGCGAGGCCAAAAATTATATATGTAATTACGATCACGATGAGCAAGATGCATAGGATAGAACTTCTAGTGAAATTCCAGCTTCAATCGCTTATAATTCCAAGATCTCGTATCATCACATAGCCTATACCATGTCAATGCATCTCCCTTCAAAGATAAAGGCAAGACCTTCCTTTTGACAACATCATCGGGAATACCTGCAAGCTTAAATAATCCACAAACTTCATCCACAAAGATAAGGTGTAAATCGGGATGCAATGTTCCATCTCCTGCAAATGGATTAGCTAGCAGTTTGTCTATCATACCCGAAGGAATCTCAAAGTAAATATTTTCAAAAAAGTTCAGTAGGTTGAGGAGCAACTCTTTGCTCTTCTGGTCGGGGTGAAGATACCCCGAACAAGCCCCTCAAAGGATTAGTTTCCATAGTGACAAATAACAGAAAATTTCAGCACACTATACAAATGTTTCCTTACCAAGTTCCACTCACCAAAAGCGCTACACTCCCCGGCAACGGCGCTAGAAAAGAGTCTTGATGACCCACAAGTGTAGGGGATCAATCATAGTCCTTTCGATAAGTAAGAGTGTCGAACCCAACGAGGAGCAGAAGGAAATGATAAGCGGTTTTCAGTAAGGTTTTCTCTGCAAGCACTGAAATTGTAGGTGATAGATAGTTTTGTGATAAGATAAATTGTAACGAGTAACAAGTAAATAAAGTAAATAAAGTGCAGCAAGGTGGCCCAATCCTTTATGTAGCAAAGGATAAGCCTAAACAATTTCTTATAATGAGAAAGGAGCTCCCGAGGACACATGGGAATTATCGTCAAGCTAGTTTTCATCACGCTCATATGATTCGCGTTCGGTACTTTGATAATTTGATATGTGGGTGGACCGGTGCTTGGGTACTGCCCTTACTTGGACAAACATCCCACTTATGATTAACCCCTATTGCAAGCATCCGCAACTACAAAAGAAGTATTAAGGTAAACCTAACCACAGCATTAAACATATGGATCCAAATCAGCCCCTAACAAAGCAACACATAAACTAGGGTTTAAGCTTCTGTCACTCTAGCAACCCATCATCTACTTATTACTTCCCTATGCCTTCCTCTAGGCCCAAATAATGGTGAAGTGCCATGTAGTCGACGTTCACATAACACCACTAGAGGAAAAGACAACATACATCCCATCAAAATATCAAACGAATACTAAATTCACAATCCTACTAATAGCAAGACTTCACCCATGTCCTCGGGAACAAACGTAACTACTCACAAAGCATATTCATGTTCATAATCAGAGGAGTAATAATATGCATTAAGGATCTGAACATATGATCTTCCACCAAGTAAACCAATTAGCATCAACTACAAGGAGTAATCAACACTACTAGCAACCCACAGGTACCACTTTGTGGTTTTGATACAAGATTGGATACAAGAGATGAACTAGGGTTTTGAGAGGAGATGGTGCTAGTGAAGATGTTGATGGAGATTGACCCCGTCCTAATGAGAGGATCGTTGGTGATGACGTTGGTGATGATTTCCCCCTCCCGAAGGGAAGTGTCCCCGACAGAACAGCTCTGCCGGAGCTCTAGATTGGTTCCGCCAAGGTTCCGCCTCATGGCAGCGGAGTTTCGTCCCGTAAGCTTGCCCATGATTTTTTCCATGGTAAAAGCCCTCATATAGAAGAAGATGGACACCCGGGGGGGCACCAGGGGCCCCAGGAGACAGGGGGCGCGCCCAGTAGGGGTGAGCGCGCCCCCACCCTCCTGGACAAGGTGTGGGCCCCCTAATGTATTTCTTCCGCTCAATAATTCTTATTAATTCCAAAATTAGGTTTCATGGAGTTTCAAGATTTTTGGAGCAGTGCAGAATAGGTTTCCAATGTTTGCTCCTTTTCCAGCCAGAATTCCAGCTGCCGGCATTCCCCCTCTTCATGGTAAACCTTGTAAAATAAGAGAGAATAGCCATAAGTATTGAGATATAATGTGTAATAACAGCCCATAATGCAATAAATATTGATATAAAAGCATGATGCAAAATGGACGTATCATCTTCCTCCTTCCTCCACCAGCTATTGTTCATCCATGGGCTACTATTCATCCAGCCCTTCACCGGCTACTGTTTGTCGGCCCTCCATGGGGTCATGTTCATCCACCCCCAACCAACTCGGTTGTGGCGGCCTCCTCTCGGTGTCCTGTTCATCCAGCGACAACCGCGCCTAGCTACTACCATGGGGTCCTGTTCATCCAACCCCCATCGGGAACTGTTCATCCAACCCCAACCACGTACGTCTTGACTCGTTGAACCAACCCCCAGGATCACTATTCATCAAGAGGCAACAGGTTCGATCGGCTTCAGTAAGTAGCAACAGCAACGATCGATCGGGTTCAGTTAGTAGCAAAGGAGTCGGTCGGGTTCAGTTAGCAGTAAAGGGCTCGATCGCTCGGGTTCAGTAACGCATAGCTAGTGCAATCGCTTGGGTTCAGTAAGCAAACGCCTCGCTCGGGTTCAATTAGAGCCCAATGCCTCGCACACACACGCGTACGTGTACGAGAGAAACACGCAATCCCTCTGTGCATCGCTCGGCCCCGACCACCCATCGTAACCGGGAACTCCCCAAAATTTTCCTCGCCCTCGCTTCTACCAAGATTTTTTCCGTCATGGATGGCCCAAAGAATGTCATGTAGGTGCGTCTCCGGCCCGCCTAGGATGAAAAGCCAATTTTCTGTCATGATTTTTTGGCATTTCCTATTTGGTGTTGCAGGCGCCGGTTACAACTGTTTCTGCAAACTGGCACCTACAACGCATTAGCTAGGCTCGGCCCATTATTGTTAGCAACCTACATCGTTGCTGTATCGATAAATTCCAAAAAAATGTTGCCCGCTTAGGGATCGAACTCGCAACCCGCATGTTCCAAAGGACAAGCGACAACAACCAGACCAACCCACTTGTGCATTATTTCTTTGTTCCTCTATTTATTTGTCCTCCAGTTTGTTTTATTCTTTTTTCTACTTCTTTTCCTTTTTCTTTTATTTTTCCCTCCAATGCGCGGTTTTTCTAGTTCATGAACTTTTCTTCCAAACCGATGCACATTTTTCAAATACAGTGAACTTTTTTCAGATCCGCTGAACTTTTTTCAAATTGAATGAACTTTTTCCAAAATCAAGTGAACTTTTTTCAAATTCGATGAACTTTTCTTGAAAATCGGTGAACTTTTTCAAATTCGATGAACTTTCTTTCAAATTCGATGAACTTTTTCAAATCGAATGAACTTTTTTAGAATTGCTGAACTTTTTTCAAAATCGTGAACTTTTCTTTAAAATTGATGAAATTTTTCAAATCTGATGAATTTCTTTCAAATTCAATGAACTTATCAAAAATTGGTGAAGTTATTTTCAAAATCGATGAACTTTTTTGAAATTCATGAATTTTTTTAAAAAATAATGAACTGTTTTTCATTAAAGAAAATAGACATTTTCCAAATTGTTTTCTAAGTGGTGTAGTAAATGGTTGAATAATAAATAGCATGGCGGCATTAGTTCTAATACATTTCGCATTTGTTTCGTTCACTAGTGTTCAGGTTTCCTAGTGGTTAAGCTAAGCAGCGAGAGGCTTGTGCGGCGTGAGATCGATTCCCCATGGCGTGTATTTTTGGTGTTGTTTTTTCACGACCGTAGCTCTTCCTGGGCCGCGCTTAAAAAGCCCATAGAAGTCGCGCTGTAGGCGCCATTTCTAGTTTCGGGCACCTACAACACGGAATAGAACCTCCCTGATTTTTTGTCATAGAAGTAGGAGCCCACCACATCTATGATGATACCTGGTTTTGTCACAATTATCGTCATAGAAGTGTCATAAGCATGACAGAAAAAAATTCGTTCAGGCCAAAATGTCACGAATGTGTCTTTTTTGTATTGTATGTTATCTCGAAGGGGAGGAGCTTGATGGACCATTTGGCGATGCGGCCCGTGGCGTCCCTGTTATTGATTATATCATTCAAGAGGACCTCTGATGCCACTGTGACCAAACATTCTTGAAAGTAGTGTCATAGCTTTCGAGACGCCATAAAAACGTGTAGGCTATCTTTTGATAGTGCGGGTATCTTGATTTACATGGCGTGAGTACCTCAGACACATAATAGACCGACTTCTGGACTTGAAACTTGTGGCCCTCAGACTCCCGCTCTACGACGAGCACCGTGCTGACCACCTGATTGGTGGCTGAAATGTATCGTAGCATGGCTTCGCCGATGCTGGGTGCGGTCAGGATAGGCTTGCCGGCGAGAAGTGTTTTAATCTGCTCGAGTGCCGCAGTTGCTTCATCTGTCCACTAGAAGTTCTTGGTCTTTTGATCAACTTGTAGAGCAGCAAGGCCTATTCTCTAAGGCAAGATATGAAGCGGCTCAAGGCTGCCATGCATCGTGCTAGCTTCTGGACATGCTTGAGCTCTGTTGGTATTGCGAGCTGAGACAGCGCTCTAATTTTGGCCTGATTGGCCTCGATTCCTCTATAGGAAATGATGAATCCGAGTAGCTTTCCGGCAGGGACCCCGAAGACGCATTTGTCCGGGTTGAGGCGTATGTCGTAAGCCCGCAGGTTGTCAAGGTTTGGCATAGATCATCTACCAGTTGGTCTATGTGTTTGGTTTTGACAACCACGTCGTCCACGTATGCCTCGACCGTTCTGCCAATTTGGTTTTCGAGGCATGTTTGAATCATGCGCTGGTATGTGGCTCCTGTGTTTTTAGCCCGAACGGCATGGTGTTGAACTAGAAAGGCCCGTAAGGGGTGATGAATGCGGTTGTTGCCTAGTTAGACTCCTTCATCTTAATCTGGTGGTATCCGGAGTATGCATCAAGGAAGCATAATGAGTCGTGTCCAGCGGTTGCATTGATGATCTGTTCTATTCTTGGGAGGGCGAAATGATCCTTAGGGCATGCCTTGTTAAGGTCTTTGAAGTCAACGCAGAGCCGCCAGGACTTATCCTTCTTGGGCACCATAACCAGATTTGCTAACCACTCCGGGTGTTTGAGCTCGCGGATGAATCTGGCCTCCAGCAGTTTTGCAAGCTCTTCGCCCATGGCTTGCTGTTTGGGTTCAGAAAGTAGGTGCAGAGTTTGTTTCACTGGCTTGAAGCCTTTTAAAATGTTGAGGTTGTGCTCTGATAGCCTGCATGGGATTCCTAGCATGTCTGAGGGGTGCTAGGCGAATATTTCCCGGTTCTCACGCAGGAATGTCCTTAGCGCCTAGTCGATTGTGGGGTCCGGTTGTGCTCCTATGGATGTTGTTCTATTGGGATCTGTTGGGTGCACTTGAAATTTTACTATTTCATCTACTGTCTTGAATGATGTGGATTTTTGTCTTTTACTGAGAACCACAGCGTCCCTATCGACTGTAGTGCGTAGCGCTGTCAATTCTTCGGCCGCGAGGGCTTCGGATAGTGCCTCTAGGGCGAGGGACACCGTCTTGTTTTCGGCTCGCAGGGCTTTGCTCCGACCGCTTTTTAATGAGATTACCCGTTGGGCCCTGGAATTTTGAGTTTCATATACCCGTAATGTGGTATGGCCTAAAATCTTGAGAATGCCTCACGTCCTAGAAGGGCGTGGTATCCACTGCGGAAGGGAACGATGTGAAATACCAAGGGTTTGGATCTGTAGTTATCGGGTGTGCCAAACACAATGTCCAGGGTTATGTGTCTCGAGCAGTGTGCCTCCCTACCGGGTATTATACCTCGGAATGTGGTATTATTGTGTTTTATGCGAGACCTGTTGAACTACATCTTGTCGAGAGTATCCTCATAAATGAGGTTGAGGTTGCTGCCTCCGTCCATGAGCACTTTAGTCAGCCAGAAATCGTCAACGATGGGGTCAAGGACCAGTGCGGCCGGTGTGTGGCTGGTACGGGGGCTTGGCTCATCCTTCTCGTCGAAGGTGATAGAAGTGGTTGCCCATGGTTGTGCGGCCGTTACTTGATATATCTGGCTGAGATCTCGAAGAGCCTTTTTTTCCTTCTATTGCTTGAGGCAAATGTCTCATAGACCGTGAGGACATTGTGGTCCTGTGGTGAAGCTGTGAACTGTTTATCTAGAGGTTTAAGGCCCAAGATTGACTCGCCATGTTTGGCTACTTGTCTTACCACCCAACAGGCTCAAAGTTTGTGGGTTGGGTTTGTGTCTAGCAGGACCGAGTGTATTGGGCATGGTTTATCCAGCAACTCATCCATCACCGATCTGAGCTTGGTTTTCTTTTCATCATGGTGATCGATGTGTGTATGCTCGTTTGACATGAGATTTCCAGTGTTGCGCGGCGGGCGGCGACCCCATGTTCATCTGTTGCACCCTTCACGTGTTCTCCATGGCACAATACTTGCATAACATGTCTGATAGTTCAGTGAAGCTTTGAATTTAGCAAAGTGCGAGGGTGTTTAAGAGGTCCTCGTCCTTGCATTTGAACTGGAAGGCTTTAATTATCTCTTTGTCACAGCAAGGCGCCATCTCGTTCTTCACCAGGAGAAATCTAGCCCAATTATGATGGATTGTCTCGTTTGGCAACTATTTGACGTACATGAGGTCCCATATGTTCGGGTTTCCCGAATCCTGGGAGTATTCAGTGTGGTTGGTGGGTCAGAAAATTTTGAGGATTCCCTCCTGCAGCGGACCCGGACTATCCTTAATGGGCGGTTGAGTCGTGTCTGATTCTGATCATGCAGGGTTCAGATCCGTACTGGTACGCGGCTAGATCGGCTCAAGGCCGGATCTTGCATTGGGGATCAAGTCCGGACGTACATCTGGGCTGGTGTCTGACTCCGAGCTGGAGACTCGGCTGTACGCTGTCTTTATAGCTTGTAAGGCTGTGGCCCCTCCCGGGCCTCTTCGACGGCGGCGATGAGGTGCGTGACCGGAGGGGTGTTGATTTCTCGGTCGTCGGGTTTAAGACTGATCCGATCATAGGCCGTGGGCCTAATAACAAAGATTCCTATTGCGTAGAATAGACTTACCAGGTGGTCTACCGGCTAGGCACATGGGGGTGCCGGACACTCCGGTGACTCAGCGGGAGATCTTGTGGGCAGTCTATCAGAGTCGGGCTTCAAGGGTGGACTTTGAGAGATACCTGATTATTGTGAGTCTGCTGGTCCTGGGGTCGATGCCCCTAAACCTATAAGTTCCTCTATGGGGGTGAAGCCTTCGATATGGTTGAGGTGACGAGTGGGATCGAAACGCACACTAATATGCTACCGAAGACGAGGAGATGACCCGAGGCTAGGAAATCCTCGGCGTGGGTGTGGTCTCCAATGACCACCATTGATTCTTCCTATTATCCAGCAACGGGACTCTCAATGAAAGCACCAATGTCGGTGTCAAAACCGGCAGACCTTGGGGTAGGGGGTCCCGAGCTGTGGATCTAGGATCGATGGGGAACAAGGGATGGCGAACACAACGTTTACCCAGGTTCAGGCCCTCTCAAAGAGGTAATACCCTATGTCCTGCTTGATTATATTGGATGTATTGGTTTATAGAGCAGGTCTACCTCGAGATCAGCATGAGCTAAACCCTAAGGTGATAAGGTGATGAATATGGTCGCCTACTAAAGGCTACAGCGCTCAGTTTATATAGACACCGATAGGGTTAGGGTTACCGGAGACAGATTACAACAAGGGATAAAAAGTTCTTGTCTATCCTTAACTAGGAGGACACACCATGGCTTCATATATCTTCGGTCGCTATGCAGTTTCACCAGTCCGGCCCATACTAATGGGTCAGCGCCTTGAGGACCCCTTAGTCCATAACTCCCTCAGCCGCAGTAATGCCCAATGAGTCGTCAAATCACAAACCCACACCTTTCTAGCAGTAAGTTGGACGGACGAAGCAACCATAATTTTACACTTCTCTTTCATCTTCCTCTCTTGAAGAAAACCCCAACTTGCTTCTCCCTCATCTTGCTCCTCATTTCTTCAAGAAAACCCCAACGCGGTTCGGCCATTGTTCTTCTCTCCTAAAGAAGGAAAGGTGAGCGCATCAATGGTGTTGCTTCTGGCCAAGGCCCGGTCTTGAAACCCCGCGACTGATCCTAACTCCCTCTCTATTCTTCTTTTGGGTTTGTGATTATGGTTTATTTTCTTTTATTTCTATTTGGCAGTTTCTTGATGGACCCTGGAGCACTGGCCGAAGTGATGTCTATGGCTCTGGCCAACCGTCGAGGCTCAAGGTATGAAGAAGTGCAAGCACCCCACTGAGACTACCACGGACAAGCTCAAGGCCATCGCCCTGTCCAAGCCCCCCTCTCCGGAATCCCTCATTAAGCCAGTCCAGGTAATATCTCTTCTTGACGATCTTGATCGTGTTTTTTCATCTAACACACAGTACTAGTGCTAGTAGCACAACTTTCTGGGTAATCTTGCATGTGATTTTTGTGTGCCAAATGACAGTTCTAAATTGCTCTTTTAACCAAAACATGCGAGAGGGTGACATACATATGATTTTTGCACATAACACTGATTTCTTATAGATTACTTTCAACTACTTTATGAACGTCAAGATGTCTTGTTTTGGCTACATGGACCAAGAGGAGTAATTCGGTCCAAAGGATTTTTAATACATCATGTTAGGCCAACTTGTCTTGTCAGGAGAAGAAAACGCACCATCATGCAGTGTTCAGCCTTTGTATGCTCGGCATCCCATGATTACAGTCAACCGGCTTGGCCGCATGTCCACCTTTAATAAATAGCTAGTCTACATTAGGGTTTAGACTTGGGTTTTGTTTATAGAAGTTTAGCTTTAGCTACTTTTATTTGTCTTCACTCGTAGCAGCTAGTGTGACCTTCAAGACATCCTATCGGAACCCCATCTTGTGAGATATATTTCATCTAGCATATTCACAATTTTGAGATTACTTGGCTATTGATTTCGTGTATGTTCTTCGATTTGCTTGCAGGAAAAATCCTTTGTGGATAGGTCGATCGCGTTGTTGGCTTGGTCGATAATGCCATGGAGTTGGTTCAGCGATTGTCGTGGATATCAGTTGTGTACGGTTCTCCCTATATGTTTGGTAGCTGGATCGTGAGGGTCAAGTCCCACCCAAAATTGTAGTTATCTCTCTCTCATCGAAGGATCGGGTCCCAGTTCACATCATCGCAAGACCCCCTAAGCGCTTAGGATGTAGACCGACATGTTGGCCTCTCTGTTGAGCCTAGGTAGGACTATGGTGTGTCGATCAGCCGAGGTTGGACATGTCCCGAAAGTGTGTTTGGCCAGAGTTAATCGAGCAAGTTGGGTAAGTTGGTGCACCCCTGCAGGGAAGTTAATCTATTCGAATAGTTGTGTCCGCGTGTGTGTTTGGCCAGAGTTAATCGAGCAAGTTGGGTAAGTTGGTGCACCCCTGCAGGGAAGTTAATCTATTCGAATAGTTGTGTCCGCGGTAACGGACACTTGGAGTTGTATCCCGATCTATTACAACTAGAATTGGATACTGGAGACACTAAACGGATATGATGGCTCCGGGATCGCTTTCTCGCGGGGAGTCGAGGGAGGATCTCTGGGCGTTGATACTACAACATACTTATTACTTATGTTGTGTTACTCTACTCTCTTCTGTTGCTACAAGATGCTAGTCTTTGATAGTCCAGGCCTTCTCTCTATTATGGCATTTCTACAGTTTAGTCCAAAAATATAGCCCCATTCCTTCGATACTTGTGCATACTTAGTATATATATAGATCTAATGTAAGTCGAGTACTTTGGATGAGTACTCATGGTTGCTTTGTTACCTCTTTTCCCCTCTACTTGATTGTTGTGATCAGATGACGGAGTCCAGGAGCCAGCTGATCCCGCCGACGAATACTACTTCCCGACGGAGCCTACTACTACGTTGAGACCGCCGACAACCAGGAGTAGTTAGGAGTGTTGGTGTCAAAACCGGCAGATCTCGGGTAGGGGGGCCCAAGCTGTGTGTCTGGGGATCAATGATAACAATGGACAAAGGGACACAATATTTACCCAGGTTTGGGCCCTCTTAAAGGAGGTAAAACCCTACGTCTTGCTTGATTGTATTCGATGACTATAAGAGTTACAAGAGTTGATTTACCTCAAGATCGTAATGTCTAAACCCTAGCTTGTATAGCCTATGAATATTATGATCCTGCCTGCGGACTAACCCCATCGGTTTATATAGACACCAGAGGGGCCTAGGGTTGTACAGAGTCGGTTTTCAGTGAAAGGAAATAGCATATTCGGATACCAATCTTGCTGTTCACGTATACAGGAGTCCTACCTCGGACACGGGAGGTGGTCTTTGATGAAGCCATGTACCTAGGGTAGGGTCATGGACCTGTCCAAAATACCCTTCCCAAGGACATCTCTAGAAGAAACTACCTTTCAGTCGGCCTGGAAGGATTCCACTCGACGGACTCGAAGACACTCGACCATGAAGACTCACTCGACCACCAGGAGATCTAGGGTCACTCTGCATCCAAACGGTCTGTTATTAAGTAGTCTTTATGGCCATGATATCACTTTATGTAAGACGTTATCAGTAACGTCTGACGTTTATGTACATTGAACCCTCCGCTACGTGGGCTGGCTGGGGTCCTGGCGCACTCTATATAAGCCACCCCCCTCCACAGGCAGAGGGGTTCGCACCCCTGTAACTCTCACGCATATAATCCAGACGACCGCCTCCGGGCACCGAGATGTAGGGCTGTTACTTCCTCCGAGAAGGGCCTGAACTCGTAAAACACTTGCGTGAACAACTACTCCATAGCTAGGATCTTGCCTCTCCTTTAGTACCCCCCTACACTACTGTCAGACTTAGAACCATGACAGTTGGCGCGACAACGGGTCCCTGACTCCAGTCGACGTCAGCTCTTTCCACCTCCGACTCAGGTATATCAAACTCCGATTCAGAATTTAGCAGCTGCAGCCCGTATAGCAGAATCAATTCAGCCTTCCCAATCAGAGGCTGGCAGAGGCTTGATGCAGATCAGGGATTTGCTCTGGGCAGCAGGAGATCAAAATTCAGCTGTATCACAGTCGCGGAACAGGATTCACAGCAAATCCGTGGTTGCGAATATGGTCTAGTCGGCTCATAGACCCAGATCGCCCCCGAGGCGTGAAGGGCGTGGAGACTGGCACGATTAGTACAGGAACCGTGAGCTATATGATCATCGATTCGATCGCGATGATCGACGTCGAGTGCCCACCCCTCCCCCTAGGGGTGGATACTACGTACCTCGACAGCAAGATGATAGACGCCAGCACAGTGGCGGGCAAAGAATTCCAGTCGACCCCAGGGAACCAGGCTTTGATGCGAGATCCATCATGATTCAAGGTCTGGTCGACCGGAACAGAGCTCACAGAGAGGGTCATGACACAGATGTACCCACCAGCAGCCAAGTGCATGTCTCCGGACCAGAGTGCTTCAGCAGAGCCATCAGAGCCGTAGTGATTCCTCCCAACTTCAGGTTGGCGACTGGAGTCAGTAAGTTCAACGGTGAGTCTAAGCCCGATACTTGGCTTGAGGACTACCGAGTGGCCGTCCAGATCGGCAGCGGAAATGACGAGGTGGCCATGAAGCATCTGCCTCTTATGTTGGAGGGATCAGCCAGGGCATGGCTGAATCAGTTGATACCCAGCAGCATTTACACGTGGGAAGACCTCTCCTGAGTGTTTGTCAGAACGTTCGAAGGAACATGTAAGCGACCAGCAGGACTGACAGAGCTGCAATCTTGTGTGCAGAAGTCGAATGAGACTTTGAGAGATTACATCCAGAGATGGATCACATTGCATCACACAGTAGAAAATGTATCTGATCACCAGGCAGTCTGCGCCTTCAAGGAAGGCGTTAAGTACAGAGAGCTAAGCCTGAAATTCGGTCGAACCGGAGACATGTCTCTGAGTCGAATGATGGAGATAGCCACCAAATATGCCAATGGTGAGGAAGAGGATAGGCTCTGGAGCGGCAAGCACAAGTCAGTCGCCCAGGAAACCGGAGGAGGGAACTCCAGTCAGAAGCAAAAGCGGAAGGCCGAGCCAGCTGCTCCTGGAGAAACCTTGGCCGTGACTCAAGGAAAGTTCAAAGGAAAGCCCAAAGGGCCTTGGAACCCCAAGAAAATGAAGGATAAAGAGGGAAATGACATGATGGATTTGCCGTGTCACATCCACACGAAGAAATATGAAGAGGGTAATTTCATTTACCCGAAGCATACCACTCAACAGTGTCGACTTCTGATACAGCAGTTCCATGGGAAACAAACCAAGGATAAAGAAAAGGAGTCAGACAAAGTTGAGGACAAGGGGGATAGTGACGAGGAATACCCTCGGGTCAATTCTACTCTGGTGATTTTTGCTGACGTTGAGAGCAAAAGTCGACTGAAAGTTATAAACTGAGAGGTGAATATGGTTGCTCCGGTGACACCCAATTATCTGAAGTGGTCTCAGTCGGCCATCACATTCGACCAATATGATCACCCGACGCACATAGCCACCCCTGGGAGGCAAGCTCTGGTGGTCGACCCAGTCGTTAAGGGCACTCGACTGACCAAAGTGTTGATGGATGGCGGCAGTAGTTTGAATATACTGTACGTTGAGACACTGAAAGGGATGGGCATTCTGATGTACAGACTCAGCACAAGCAACATGAGTTTCTATGGAGTCATTCCTGGCAAGAAGGCCGCATCACTCGGCCAGATTGCTGTCGATCTAGTTTTTGGTGATTCCAAGAACTTCCGCAAAGAAAAGCTGACATTTGAGGTTGTAGATTTCCAGAGTGCCTACCATGCTATTTTGGGCAGGCCAGCTTATGCGCGTTTTATGGCTTGACCATGTTATGTGTACCTCAAATTGAAGATGCCTGGTCCTAAAGGCGTGATCACTGTTACTGGTAATCGCAAGAAGGCGGAAGAGTGCTTCCAAAAAGGCTCAAAGATCGCCGATGCTCAGATGGTGGCAGAAGAGTGGCAGGAACACCAGAGGAATGGAGACCTGAGTGATTTGTTGCGAGCCAAGAAGCCCAGAGGAATGTAGACGAGAGGAATGCAGGCCCAAG
Source organism: Triticum dicoccoides (assembly GCF_002162155.2). Classification (NCBI taxonomy): domain Eukaryota; kingdom Viridiplantae; phylum Streptophyta; class Magnoliopsida; order Poales; family Poaceae; genus Triticum; species Triticum dicoccoides. The sequence continues at coordinate 524,728,211 of NC_041391.1, read as the reverse complement.
CAATAGCAGATTTCCTCACCGAGTGGACTGAACAGCAGTTACCGACTCAAGTTCACTCGGAGCACTAGACTATGTTCTTTGATGGCTCTAAAATGCTGAATGGTTCCGGTGTTGGGGTAGTGTTGGTTTCCCCCCGAGGAGATAAGCTCAGATATGTACTCCAGATTCACTTTGACTCCTCCAACAATGAAGCAGAATACGAAGCACTTTTGTATGGGTTGCGTATGGCCATTTCACTCGGCGTCCGTTGCCTCATGGTCTACGGCGACTTGGATTTGGTGGTTAACCAAGTGACGAAGGAGTGGGACGTCAGAAGCCCAGCTATGACTAGTTACTACAACACAGTAAGAAAGCTAGAGAAGAAATTCGAGGGGTTAGAGCTTCATCACGTACCCCGACTGAAAAATCAAGCAGCTGATGACTTCGCGAAGATAGGTTCCAAAAGAGAAGCCATTCCTAGTGGCGTGTTTTTGGAACATGTCCATGTACCGTCGGTTCAAGAGGATCCTTTCACCGAAGAAGCCCCGCAGCCAAAAAGTGCCACGGATCCGACTGAAGTTGAGGTCCCAGCTGTGGTTGACTTAATCATGGAAGTTCTGGTTATCACTCCCGACTGGACAGTGCCTTACATCACGTATATCCTAAGGAAAGAGCTCCCAGAGAATGAAGAAGAGGATCGGCAGATCGGCCGTCGATCCAAGGCCTTTACTGTCATGAGGGGACAGTTGTACAGAGAAAGCATGACTGGAGTCAGCCAGAAATGCATAACGCCGGAAGAGGGTCGAATGATTCTCAACGACATCCACTCGGGGACCTATGGCCATCATGCGTCCTCTCGGACCATCGTGGCTAAAGCATACCGAGCAGGCTTTTACTGGCCCAGAGCAAATGAGATGACAAAAGAGATAGTCGACAAGTGTGAAGGATGTCAGTTCTACTCCAATATGTCACACAAGCCCGCCTCAGCCTTGAAGACCATTCCAATCGTCTGGCCTTTCGCTGTTTGGGGGTTAGATATGGTTGGACCACTGAGAACTAGCAGGAGCGGCTTCACCCATGTAATGGTGGCAGTCGACAAGTTCACCAAGTGGATCGAAGCCAAGCCCATTAAAAATCTTGATGCTGGCACTGCCATCAACTTCATCAGAGAATTGATATTCAGATATGGAGTTCCGCATAGCATCATCACTGATAATGGGTCAAACTTTGATTCCGATCAGTTCAAAGCCTTTTGTGCTTCTCAAGGCACACGAGTCGACTACGCTTCAGTCGCCCACCCCCCAGTCGAACGGAAAAGCAGAGAGAGCAAACGACCTAATTCTCAAAGGACTGAAACCCCGGTTGATGTGTGACCTCAAGCACGCAGTAGGCGCGTGGGTCGACGAACTTCCATCAGTTCTTTGGGGATTGAGGACTACTCCAAATCGGTCGACTGGGAGAACTCCGTTCTTTCGAGTTTATGGAGATGAAGCAGTTCTGCCAAGTGACCTGCTTCACAATGCACCGCGAGTCGAGCTCTACTCTGAAGTCGAAGCAGAACAAGCCCGGCAAGACGCAGTCGACCTCCTGGAAGAAGAAAGAGAGATGGCCATGATCAGATCGACCATCTATCAGCAAGACTTGCGTCGATTCTACGTCAGAAATGTGATGAGCCGAGCCTTCCAAGAAGATGACTTGGTCCTCCGAGTGGACCAACAGAAGCCACACAAACTCACCCCTATTTGGGAAGGCCCCTTCATTGTTACCAAAGTTCTCCACAACGGAGCATACCGTCTTTACAATGTCGATCGCCAGATTGACGAGCCACGAGCTTGGAATGCGGATCTGCTCCGCCCCTTTTATACTTAAGTATTCACTTGGATGAGTTGTAATAGAAGTACTTCTGTAGTTTATTTATCAAAGACAAGAGTTTTATAATTTTCCCAGTGATTGTTGTTACTTTTGTTCACATAAATCAGTCCCCCAGTGGGTGGCTTAGCTGCGAATCCGTTTCTCCTAAGTTTATAAAAAAATCCTTACCGAGTGGTGAGCCAGCCTCCCGCTCGGAGGCTTAGCTGCGAATCCGTTTTGCCTAAGTTTAAACAAAATCCTACCGAGTGGTAAGCCAGCCTTCCACTCGGAGGCTTAGCTGCGAATCCATTTCGCCTAAGTTTAAACAAAATCCTACCGAGTGGTAAGCCAGCCTTCCACTCGGAGGCTTAGCTGCGAATCCGTTTCGCCTAAGTTTAAACAAAATCCTACCGAGTGGTAAGCCAGCCTTCCACTCGGAGGCTTAGCTGCAGTCCAAGTACTCGCCTACGTTTAAACAAAATCCTGCCGAGTGGTGAGCCAGCCTCCCACTCAGGGGCTTAGCTGCAACCTAGTGTTCGCCTAAGTATAAAATACAACATGCACTCCGCAAGGAGGACGAAGTGCAGGTCGACTGCTACCTTCTCCTTCCGAGCTACGCCACAAATACAACGTGCGCTCCGCAAGGAGGACGAAGCGTAGGTCGACTGCTACCTTCTCCTTCCGAGCTACGCCACAAATACAACATGCACCCCGCAAGGAGGACGAGGCGCAGGTCGACTGCTACCTTCTCCTTCAGAGGTACGCCACGGAAATCCTACCAAGTGGAGAGCAAACCTCCCGCTCAGGGGCTTAGTTGCAGCCCAGTGCTCACCTAAGTTGTTGAAAATCCTACTGAGTGGAGAGCAAACCTCCCACTCGGAGGCTTAGCTGCAGCCCAGTGCTTGCCTAAGTTTTTGAAAATCCTACCGAGTGGTGAGCAAACCTCCCATTCGGGGGCTTAGCTGCAGCCCAATGCTCGCCTAAGTTTTTGAAAATCCTACCGAGTGGTGAGCAAACCTCCCACTCGGGGGCTTAGCTGCAGCCCAGTGCTCGCCTAAGTTTTTGAAAATCCTACCGAGTGGTGAGCAAACCTCCCACTTGGGGGCTTAGCTGCAGCCCAGTGCTCGCCTAAGTTTTTGAAAGTCCTACCAAGTGGAGA
>NC_041391.1:524634959-524724717 GCF_002162155.2 Triticum dicoccoides | reverse complement strand
AGCCCATTGCTCGCCTAAGTTTTTGCAAATCCTACCGAGTGGTGAGAAAACCACCCACTCGGGGGCTTAGCTGCAGCCCAGTGCTCGCCTAAGTTTTTGCAAATCCTACCGAGTGGTGAGCAAACCTCCCACTCGGGGGCTTAGCTGCAGCCCAGTGCGTGCCTAAGTTTTTGAAAATCCTACCGAGTGGAGAGCAAACCTTCCACTCGGGGGCTTAGCTGCAGCCCAGTGCTCGCCTAAGTTTTTGAAAATCCTATCGAGTGGCGAGCAAACCTCCCACTCGGGAGCTTAGCCGCGGCCCAGTGCTCGCCTAAGCATGACAAGCACAAGTCGATTGCAATTTGTGCTTCGTCCCTACCTGCAAAAGTGCATCACAAACACTAGTATATATTCCGAGCGATCATTCGAAGGCAGATGCAAACATATTCAACGGCAAACCCAAGTTCAGATAACGTCCTACGGATCCAGAAGTGCTCAGGCACCAAGCCTGTTAAAGTTCATCGGTTACAAAAACCACTCGGCATCCGAGGCAAATTTAAGGCATCAAGCATAGAAGTTTTTTACTCCTCCTGCGGAGGACTGGAAGGCGCAACGAACTCGTCCAGGTCGATTCCATCTGCGATCCGAGTGGCAGCAGCAATGAAGGTCTCCATGAAAGATCAGAAGTCGTGCTTCTTGGTATTGGCCACTTTGAGAGACGCCAGCTTGTCCTCTCGCGCGTCCTTGCAGTGAACACGGACCAGAGACAGAGCAACGTCTGCACCACACCTAGCATAAGATTTTTTCCATTCTTGCACTCGACTTGGAACTTCGTTCAGTCGAGTCATCAGAGACTCGAGATCGTTCTGAAGTGTTTCTCCTGGCCAGAGTGTTGTGTCGATGCGTGATGTTGCAACCTTCAGTCTCGCCAGATAGTCGACCACAGCAGCAACGCGAGACTCGAGACGGAACACATTCATGGCGGCTTCATCCTTCATAGGAGAGTTGATGGGATCTAAGCCAGTCTCCACTCGACTAGTCTCCTCTTCAAAGTTTTGGCAGAATTTTGTGGATACGATCCAAGGATAAGCTAACGTTCCTACAATAAGTCAGTAATTACCAGTCGGATATAAGGGGTTACCTTCGAGCATCAGGAATAACTTCTTGGCGAGCCCTCCCAGATAAGCCTCTAAGTCGTTCATCTTTCCCACCAGTTTGCTAGCCTTGTCACTCAGGGCCATCTTGTCATTCTTCAGTCGGTTGACCTCCTTGTTGGCCACATCGAGAGCAGCTTTCAGATTGGTATTCGCCTCTTCAAGTGTGCTGATTGAAGCCAACTTTTTTTCTGTGAGTTTCGTCTTGTCCGAAGCCGCTTTCTGTGCCTCGGCGAGGTCAAGGTCCTTTTTCTTCAGAGCATCCCTTAGTTTATCTGCGAAATGACAGTGAGGTCAGACTCGGGAATGGACTAAAAATAAGGGCAGTCGTCAAGGTTCTCACCAAACATACCTTTTGCCTCCTCCTTCGCCTTCGTGAATTTCTCCTGGACAAGCTTCAGATCAAGTTCGAGCTGGATATGCTTGTTCTCCAACTCAGTATAACGAGCCACAAGCTCACAAGATTTCTGCGAAACATCAGTCGACAGACATCAAGGACAGCTCATTTCCGAGTGACTAAGAGAAAAATCATAGCATTTCTAAGACTACAGCCGAATCAAAAATTTCAACTGTAGTCTCGGGGACTACACCCAGTGGGTGCACTCAGCGTGCCCCCACTGGTTCTACCGGCTCGGATCGATCAGTCGACCGAAAGTAGCTAACTGCCAACAGTTAGACACAGTTTCAAAAAAAAGCAAAGTATTCTTCAGACCAGAGCCGACTACCAGCAGTCGACCATGGTCTCGGGGACTACACCCAGTGGGTGCACTCAGCGTGCCCCCACTGGTTCCATGATTCCATTCGACTAGATCGAGTGAAGAAAGTAAAAGAAAAAAAAGTTCAAGACATAAAGACTACAGTCGACTGCCAGCAGTCCACCGTAGTCTCGGGGACTACACCCAGTGGATGCACTCAGCGTGCCCCCACTAATCCAGACATTTCAATCGACACACCCAGTGGGTGTATGACAAGTATTAAGATGTTCAGAAAGAAAAATTGTCAAGTATCATATCCTAACAGAACAGGCGGTGGTCAACTAACCTGGACATTGCTCTGAAGAGCTGAACTTGCATCATAAGCTGCTTGGCTGGCGTCTCGGATCGCCTTCACCTACTCCATCATGACCCCCGCCTGGCGTATGGCTTCCTTGGCAGCACCTGCTTGGTCCTCTGGGATGTGGTGTGTGGAGAAGAGCGAAGGTGGATCAGCACTCGACGACGGAGGGCGGACACTCGTCAACGGCACCGCAAAGGACACAGTAGCCCGAGCAATGTTGCCCCCCTCCGGAACCAATGTCTCAGGCGCTGACGCAACCTGAGCAGTCTTGCTAGTAGACGCTTTCCTGTTCCTCCTTTGCCTCAGTGGTTCCTCATTGTCATCGTCAGGGAGATCAATGATAATGCTAGGTGGAGCTACAGAAAAAGGTACAAAGTTAAAAATGAAAATCCGATCGACGGAAAGTGAAACCGCACAGATCATACCAGGATTGGAAGTGACAGCATCCTCCATTTCTTGATCTTCATGCCTGGCTGAGGTCTCAGAAGTAGCAGCTCTGCGATTTCAGAAATCAGTGGGTTAGCGATCGGGTCGACCAAGAATGTATCCATGTTGAAAGAGAAAACATGAGCTATGCCATTACCCAGAAACAGTCGGAATCTCCATCCTCATCTTTGGTAGGGCCTTCGCCGGTTTTGTCGGTGCCGCTCGGGGTTGCTTCGACGCTTTCTCAGTCGGCGCCGAAGAAGTTGTCCGAGGTTGTTTGGTCGACTGCCCAGCAGGCACGGCTCCCTTGCCACTCTCGACTGCAGGATCATGGGCGAGCCTGGACCGTCTTTCAGTACGAGGAGGCTTGACTACCTCCTCCTCTTCCTCCTCCTCTTCCTCATCAGAGCCAGCATCTTATTCACCCTCGTCGCCGTCCGACTCCCACTCCTCCTGGCTTTCACCTCCACTTCCTTCTTCTTCTTCGGTCTGTTCTTGCGCCCCGTTGGGCATCGAGTACATCTGGGTTGTGATCTAGAAGACAACAAACAAGATAAAGGTCAGTCGACCGAATTGCAGCAAAGCAGAATGAAGAAAACAGAATCACAAGTCAGAGGAATGTAATCAGACCTTGTCTGGTTCGTAGGACTGGTCCAGTGGTGGGATCCTCCTGGCTCGACGAGGATTATCTATGTTCCCCGTGATGGCGGTCATCCACCTCTCCAGAGTGACATCGTCGACCTCCTCCGGGTGGACCCGAGTGGTTTCTTCAGTACCATAGTACAACCACATCGGATGGCCCCGATACTGAAGTGGCTGAATGCGCCGTCGAAGGAAAACCTCTAGAAGATCCATGCCCGTCACTCCGTCGCGAATGAGCTGGACCACGCGCTCCATCAACATCCTAACCTGAGCCTTCTCCTCCGGGAGTACCTTCAGATAAGATGCCTTGTTCACTCGGTCCATGGAGAACGGGGGGGAGGCCAGTCGACTGCCCTGGCGTCGACTTGTCTTGACAGTAGAACCAGGTCGACTGCCACCCTCGAACTGACTCGGGAAGGGTCATGGCTGGAAAGGCACTCTTAATCCTCATCTGAACTCCAAGACCCCCACACATCTGAATTACTTGGGTTCTCTCATCATTCGGGCTAGCCTTTTTCACCGTCTGAGAGCGACGGGTGAAAATGTGTTTGAAAAGACCCCAGTGCGGCCGACAACCCAAGAAGTTTTCGCACAGAGACACGAAAGCGGCGAGGTAGGCAATGGAGTTGGGTATGAAGTGATGGAGTTGTGCCCCAAAGAAGTTCAGAAACCCCCGAGAGAAAAGATTCGGCGGCAGAGAAAAACCGCGATCTACATGGGTGGCTAAGAGGACGCACTCACCCTCCTGAGGCTGCGGCTGCCACTCCTTCCCCGGAAGCCTTGCTGACCCATGGGGGATCAGTCCTTCGTTGGCCAGGTCGTCGAGGTCCTTCTGGGTGATGGTCGAGCGGATCCAATCTCCCTGGATCCAGCATTGCGGCAGGCCGGACCGCGACGAGGATCCGCCTCGACTAGGCGCTCTCCCTTTCGCCTTCACTGTCGCCTTCTTCGCCCGCTCCAAAGCTGCCGTCTTTTCCTTCACCATCGTCGCCGGCAAGGCGCGCAAGGAGCAGCGAGGTGGAGGTGGAGGCGAGCGCAGCAGGCGAGTTCGAGGAAGAGGGAGAGGGGATTGAGGGCGCACTGTTTGAAAAAACCCCGTCCGACGCCTTATATGAAGTCTCTTCCGAGTGGCTGGCTGGTAGGCCCGGGCGATCCTGTCAAATCCCGCAACAGTCACGCGCGCGATACGTGGCGAAAAAGGTGGCGTGGAAATTGAGGCATCCCTGCCTTATCCCATCCGAGTACTGCGGCTTCCTCTGCCTCGCGCGCTTCCCAAAATTCAGATCCCGCTAAATCCGCGAACAGCAGAGCAACTTGTCAGACTAAAGATTTCCTCTGATCCGTCGCTCGGAGATCTCCAAGTATAGAAAAGTCACTCGACCAATATAAAGAATGGATCAAGGCGACTGAAAAAGAAGTTGGTGTCGTCACCTAAGGTCATTGATCCAGAACAAGACATACTCATAGCACAAAAAGAGGGGTCGGAAGACTTCTCAACTCCTTCCTCACTCAAACCTTGATCCATTTGGGGGCTAATGATGAAGCCATGTACCTAGGGTAGGGTCATGGACCTGTCCAAAATACCCTTCCCAAGGACATCTCTAGAAGAAACTACCTTTCAGTCGACCTGGAAGGATTCCACTCGACGGACTCGAAGACACTCGACCACCAGGAGATCTAGGGTCACTCTGCATCCAAACGGTCTGTTATTAAGTAGTCTTTATGTCCATGATATCACTTTATGTAAGACGTTACCAGTAACGTCTGACCTTTATGTACATTGAACCCTCCGCTCCGTGGGCTGGCTGGGGTCCTGGCGCACTCTATATAAGCCACCCCCCTCCACAGGCAGAGGGGTTCGCACCCCTGTAACTCTCACACATATAATCCAGTCGACCGCCTCCGGGCACCGAGACATAGGGTTGTTACTTGCTCCGAGAAGGGCCTGAACTCGTAAAACACTTGCGTGAACAACTACTCCATAGCTAGGATCTTGCCTCTCCTTTAGTACCCCCCTACACTACTGTCTGACTTAGAACCACGACAGTCTTCTTCCTTTATCTTCACGGCCCATCAGTCCGGCCCATATCGAATAGAACGAACGCCCCGGGACCCCTTAGTCCAGGACTCCCTCAGTAGCCCCTGAACCAGTCTTCAATGACAATGCGTTCAGCACGCGGATTGTCTTCGGCATTGCGATACGGGTTCCTATTCTTGAATATCATACGCTTCCTTATAAAAGAATTGTATCCAGCTCTGTATAGTCAATACAACCCTTAGCCATGAAGGCAAGATATAAAAATAGAAATAATGTCTTTACTGACAACTTTTTCCGGCGAAGCGTCACACTTGACTCTTCAGTACTTTGAATCATTTTCACACTCCCCGTTTCGTGTTTCGAGGTCAAGCCCTTCTTGGCTCATCTTGTCAAAATAGAGATCGTGCCCACTTATTACGGGATTCTCATCAATGGGATTTGGGTAACCCAACCGCTCCTGGCGCATGACCTCATTGGGAATAGGTAAAGTTTAAGGCTTATAAGTGGGGAACGGTTGGCTTTTTCACCACCTACAAGAAGGTAAAGATTCCTCCTTTGTTCCCCACGGCTTCCTCTAGCCTCTGTCTTCCAATCTCCCAAGCTCCAGCGCCCAAAAAAGCTCCCATCTTTCCCACCGCCACCACCTTCTCCAGCCATGGCCGGGTTAGGCTCCAAGGGCAAGTCGGAGGCCTCATCTGTCACCGAGAAGGACGTGAAGGATCTCCAGAGCGCGGGGTACCTATCTACGAACATCGCACACAGGCTTCCCGACAAGGACCAAGTCATCCCCACTCTAGCGTCGGGTGAAAGGGTTGTGTTCCTCCCCCATTTCCTCAGGAGGCTAGGGTTTCCTCTCCACCCCATCGCCTGTGGCCTTATGTTCTACTACATGCTAGATTTTCATGATCTAGCCCCGGATTCCTTCCACCACATATCAGCGTTCGTCGTCGTGTGTGAGGCTCTACTCCGCATCCCACCACACTTCGGCATGTGGCTTAAAGTCTTCAATATGAAGCCAAAGGTGGTCGACAGGCAGCATGCGGACTATGGAGGGTACATGGTAAGCAAGTTGCCCAATGCCACATGGCACAAAGGGGCTTTCATTGAGACCATCAAGGTCTAGCAGCAGGAGTGGTTCTACATCACCGAACCCCGCCGCGCCAACTAGGTGGCAATTCTGAGTCCAGATCCGGACCCCCTATGAGGCTCACCTTGTGGACCGCTAAGGGCCTTGATTGGGGTTCCCAGACAGAGGTGAAAATTTTACAGAAGCGCATCACCAACATGCTGGGCACGAACATCGGCCTCACCAACATGCTGCAGATCATGCTCTTTCGCCGTGTCCTCCCCTGCCAACGCCGGGCCTCCCCAATGTTGGAGTTTAATCCGGAGGAGCCGCGGACCCTAAAGCGCTTCTTCGGCACTACGCACAAAGAGATATGGAAGCTGCTCTTCAAGGCCCAGAAGAGCTGGCCCATGAAGAACGAGGACATCGGGCTCGACATCAAGAATCCATCCTTAAAGATAATTATTAGTTTTTCTGAAGACCTGTTCGGCAATGCTTTAATCGAATAGAAATCTTATCAGTTCCCTTCCTCATAGGGCTGGACAGCAAAGGTGGAGCGAATCAAAAGTCCGGCTTCACTGTCGGAGAACCCAGCCACCCCCCAGCTGATGGAGATGTTGGTCCCGGTGCCCTATCAGGCGCCAGAGAAGAAGGGCAAGAAGAAGGGGAAGGAGGCCAAGAGCGGCCCCCGCTACAGAGGCCCTTTGGACGTTGTGTCCGGAGAGACCGAGATCGTCTCCTCTCATGAGGGATACGAGGAAGAAGAGGAGGAGGAGGAGGTGGAAAGCAATTGTTGGGGAATGCAGTAATTTCTAAAAAAATCCTACAATCATGCAAGATCTATCTAGGTGATGCATAGCAACGAGAGGGGAGAGTGTGTCCACGTACCCTCGTAGACCGAAAGCGGAAGCGTTATGACAACGCGGTTGATGTAGTCGTACGTCTTCATGATCCGACCGATCCTAGCACCAAAGGTACGGCACCTCCGCGATGTGCACACGTTCAGCTCGGTGACGTCCCACAAACTCTAGATCCAGTTGAGGTCGAGGGAGAGTTTCGTCAGCACGACGGCGTGGTGACGGTGATAATGAAGTTACTGACGCAGGGCTTCGCCTAAGCACTACGACAGTATGACCGAAGTGGAAATCTGTGGAGGGGGGCATCTCACACGGCTAAAAGATCAACTTGATCAACTTGTGTCTATGGGGTGCCCCCTTCCCCCGTATATAAAGGAGGGAGGGAGAGAGGAGGCCAGCCAGGTTGGGTGCGCCAGGGGGGGTCCTACTTGGACTCCTAGTCCAAGTAGGATTCGCCCCCCCCCCCCCTTTCCTTTCTTCCACCGAAGGGAAAGGGAAGGGAGAAAGAGGGAGAAGGAAAGAGGGGGACCGGCCCCTCCCCTAGTCCAATTCGGTTTGAGCAAGGGGAGGGTGCGCCCCTCCCTTGTGGCCTCTCTCCTCTCCTCCAATAAGGCCCAATAGACCCATTACTTCTCCCGGGGGGTTCCGGTAACCTCCCGGTACTCCGGAAAAATGCCCGAACCACTTGGAACCATTCCGATGTCCAAATGCAACCTTCCGATATATGAATCTTTATGTCTCGACCATTTCGAGACTCCTCGTCATGTCCGTGATCACATCTGGGACTCTGAACAACCTTCGGTACATCAAATCACATAAACTCATAATACTAATCGTCATCGAATGTTAAGTGTGCGAACCCTACGGTTTCGAGTACTATGTAGACATGATCGAGACTCATCTCCGGTCAATAACCAATAGCGGAACCTAGATGCTCATATTGGTTCCTACATATTCTACGAAGATCTTTATTGGTCAAACCGCATAACAACATACATTGTTCCCTTTGTCATCGGTATGTTACTTGCCCGAGATTCGATCGTCAGTATCATCATACCTAGTTCAATCTCGTTATCGGCAAGTCTCTTTACTCGTTCTGTAATACTTCTTCCCGCAACTAACTCATTAATTACAATGCTTGCAAGGCTTATAGTGATGAGCATTACCAAGAGGGCCCAGAGATACCTCTCCGAAACACGGAGTGACAAATCCTAATCTCGATATATGCCAACCCAACAAACACCTTCGGAGACACCTATAGAGCATACTTATAATCACCCATTTATGTTGTGACATTTGACAGCACACAAGGTGTTCCTATGGTATTCGGGAGTTGCATAATCTCATAGTCTCGGTCGGGCTTGGCGGTTTACTTGAGACCCGGTTGACACTTGGCGATTCACTGGCGACCCGCCCTGACCAGACGGTTTACAAGCAACCTGCCTGAACATTATGACGCACTAGTAACCTGGCGGGCGGAGGACAGATGACAAAGCTCAAGGCCCAGAAGGCCGTTTTATGTTAATAGTGGGCTGGTTTATGAGGAAAGCACAAGGAATACTCTCCTACAAAGGAAGCAAGACTAGGACTCCACTTGTAATAGAGTAATCCTAATCCTACTAGGACTAGTCATGTAACCCGCCCCTTCAACATATATAAGGAGGGGCATGGCTCCCCAAAGAGGGATAAGCAACAAGAAACAATCTCTAGGGATAGACACAACTAGAGGTGAGCCGGTTTACGGCGACTCCCTCATGATCATAATGAGACCTAGCCACAAAGAGCATGTAGGGTTATTACCGGATGATGTTTTCCGGGGCCCGAAGCTGTCTAAATCCTTGTCTTGTGTTGCGTCTCTCGATTCCACCCAACCGCTCTCAAGCTAACGCATAGATGTGTTGGCCTCGCGACCAAGTCCTCACACTAAGGACATCTGCTGTGACAATTTCATGACAGTTGGCGCTCACCATGGGACTCGCGCAAGGTGGTGTTGAGTTCTTGGAGGGATCTCTTACAAGGATCGAGAAGTTCAAGAGAAATTAGGATTTGGGTCGTGATCTGTTTACTGCTGCAAGTCGCCGAGACCAAGTGGTCAAGTCGCCGGAAACCTCGTTTTCCTTTGATTAACCAATCAAGATGCACACACGCGAAGGAATCAGACCAACTGCGGTGTCCTCAAAACAATGGGAAGACGCCACTGTTTTGTACAAGATAACAATAGCGATCGTACTAATTTAATTAGTACTTTGCTACGTGATGGTCAGGTTGATCTACAAACTTCAGATTTTTTATTAGCCAAAATTGCTACATGGGGAAGCGGCCATATCGGAACTGCCTTTGCAAATTTATACGGAGAATATATACACTATCGCACTCTGTTCTGAGTCACGTACAACTTCTTCGCTCCGCTTGCCACTGGAGCACCTCCAGGGCCGCCTCTGCTAAACTGTTGTGCCTCGGAACCGCCTCGTTTCCGCCGGGTTATCGTGTTGATGCGTCCGTCTGAAACTCTGTTTCTGTTCGCTGGCCTCTGTTCCTCACGGGTCAAGGTTTCAGTCCAAATTTCTTTAGGAGCTAGCACCTGCCGTTCCTACTATTCAATTACCCAGAGAAAGTCACATGGAATCTATACTTCGGTCAAATCCCTCATACCGTACAAGCATTGGATGAGTTCCTGGCACACGATGGATTTACTCGGCCAGTGATAAAAAAAGGAAGGAGCAATTGGTCCGCCGGACCTTGCTCCTGACCCGCACCACAGCACTTCAAGCCGCCCGACCTCATGGCCATCTCCGTCGAGGCTTCAAACCGGCCCCTCCGCCACGCGCCTCTGTGTCTGCGCCTCTTGTTCGAACCGCGCCCTGAGTCGCCGCTTTACTCCAGCATGCAGCTCCGTGTCGCTCGCCCGAGCGCCTCCACGCGCCGCCGTGGCCCCAGCCTCCTCTCCCCTGCTCCCGTGCCCGCTGGGTCGGCTCCCGCAGGTGCCCGTACCCGCTGGCCGGCTCCCGCTCAGCCCACCCCACTCCGCCTCGCTCCTCCTTCCTTGTCCTACAATGAGTCGCCCACGGCCTCATCCCCGCGGTTCTGTTACCAAATTGCTCTTGCCTAAACCGGCTGGCCGCCGCTCCATGACGGACCCGCCTACGCCGGGCCACCGCCGTGGCCTCGAGAAAGCCGTCGAGCCGCCCGCTATCTCGCCGCGCGTCAAGCCGCTCTGTCACCGTGGTTCTACTTGCCGCCACCTTCAAGTTTCCGGCAACGTGCCTCCGCCTCGTGTCATTCAAACCGCCATCCGAGTCACCATCCTGAACCGCTCGCCGTCTTCGCGGTTGGCTCCGCCCTCCCGGGCCGCCGGGTCCCCACGACCATCTCTGCTCCCCCAGCGGTCGGCCTCGCCTGCGCCAGGCTGCCGGGTCGCCGCGCCCGCAGATTCGATCGCGAGTTGCTGCTGCTTCAAGCCTCCCTTGATGGTGTCGTCTCCGCTACTAAGGCCCATACCTCCATGGCCACTGGCTGGTGGTGCCTGCATCCTACCTCTGTGGTTCCCGCCAGTGGTCGGTCGTCGGTGCTGTTTTGTTGTTGCTGTGTAAGTAAATGGGAGGAGGATTCCGGTTCTGAATACAAGCTAGCAAGCAAGAAGAATAGAAAATGTGTGTTTGTTGGAGATAAGGTGCGGAGAGAGGAAGCAGTACATGGAGTCCAGATGACATGTGTCAGCAAAGGGAGGCGGATGGCGTTCTGTCATTTTTTCTTCCGGTTTAAAAACAGCGTTTTCCGGTTTAAAAAGAGTATATGAGCAGCGGAATGTAAAGCATACAACTTGCAAGAATGTAAAGGGAAGGGTTTTGGAGGATTCAAACACAATTGGAGACACGGATGTTTTTGTCGTGGTTCCGATAGGTGGTGCTATCGTACATCCACGTTGATGGAGACTTCAACCCATGAAGGGTAACGGTTGCGCGAGTCCACGGAGGGCTCCACCCACGAAGGGTCCACGAAGAAGCAACCTTGTCTATCCCACCATGGTCGTCGCCCACGAAGGACTTGCCTCACTACCGGTAGATCTTCATGAAGTAGGCGATCTCCTTGCCCTTACAAACTCCTTGGTTCAACTCCACAATCTTGTCGGAGGCTCCCAAGTGACACCTAGCCAATCTAGCAGACACCACTCTCCAAGAAGTAACAAATGGTGTGTTAGTGATGAACTACTTGCTCTTGTGCTTCAAATGATAGTCTCCCCAACACTCAACTCTCTCTCATAGGATTTGGATCTGGTGGAAAGAAGATTTGAGTGGAAAGAAACTTGGGGAAGGCTAGAGATCAAGATTCATATGGTAGGAATGGAATATCTTGGCCTCAACACATGAGTAGGTAGTTCTCTCTCAGAAAATGTATGCTGGAAGTGTAGGTTCAGTTTGATGGCTCTCTCCACGAATGAAGAGGAGGTGGAGGGGTATATATAGCCTCCACACAAAATCTAACCGTTACACACAACTTGCCAAACTCGGTGGGACCGAATTGAGAAACTCGGTCAGACCGATTCAGCAAATCTAGTGACTGTTAGGATTTTCGGTGGGACTGACATGCAACTCGGTAGGACCGATATGGTTAGGGTTAGGGCATAACATAATCTTGGTGAGACCAATTACACAAACTCAGTGAGACCGATTTTGGTAATTAGCTAACCAGAGAGTTGGTCAGGCAAACTCGGTGTGACCGATTTTGGTAATAAGTTAACTGGAGAGTTTGCATTATAATCTCGGTAGTACCGATTGCTCAAACTCGGTGAGACCGATTTTGATAATGGACATACACAGAGAGATTACAATCCCATCTCGGTGATACCGAGATCCCTATCAGTGAGACCGATTTTCCTAGGGTTTGTGGCAGTGGCTATGACATCTGAACTCGGTGGCGCCGGATAGAAAGAATCATATGGCCGAGTTTGACTTTAGGTGTAGGACATATGTGTGGAAGTGGGAAAGTAGTTAAGGGTTTTGGAGCATATCACTAAGCACTGTGGAGCAAGAAACTCATTAAGCACCACCTCATCCCTTCTTGATAGTATTGGCTTTTCCTATAGACTCAATATGATCTTGGATCACTAAAATGTAAAATGAAGAGTCTTGAGCTTGAAGCTTGAGCCAACCCTTTGTCCTTAGCATCTTGAAGGAGTTCCCACAACCTTTAGTCCATGCCACTCCATTGTTGAACTTATCTGAAACATACTAGATAAAAGTGTTAGTCCAACAAGAGATATGTTGACATTAATTACCAAAACCACCTAGGGAGCACTTGTGCTTTCAATCTCCCCCTTTTTGGTAATTGATGACAACATACATCAAAGGTTTAGATAAAGATATAGAGAATAGCAAGTAAAGATTTGGAAAGATATGTAACAAGCATAGGCTCCCCCTACATGTATGCAATCATGTGAATATGGAAAATAGAAGCATGTGAGAGCATAACCATGATAGAGTAGGCAATGTGTTACATGTATCTTGGCCATATGCATCAGAGAAAAGAATATTAAAGAAAATACCTTCATGCTCATAAGTCCTTCTTGCAAAACAGTATGTACATCAGCAAGAATTCCGCATACACATGATTGTGATGCATATACTTACCTTGTAGTCTTGAGTTGGCTTAGGATGGAATGAACCTGCGTAAACAAGGTTAGATAACACAGATACATCTACTAGCCAAAGCAAACAGAAGAAACCACAAAGAATACCAAGACTGGGATGACATGTAGAGAGTGAGTACTGAGTACCACATTGGATTAGACATGTCCCCAAGAGTAAAGATATGCAATGAATTTAAATGATTTCTTTCCCTTAGATGTCTTGATCCCCCTGAATCTAGCATGGGATACTGGGAGAATATAGGGAATAGAAAATCAGAGCTGAAAGATATAAATGAACAGAGCTAATGCAATAATGCAAATAAGCACATATGAACATGTCTTTGCCCTCAAGAAGACATGTGGCATCTCTCCTCTTGAACACCAAGTGACGGTGTCCTAGACTAGGGGGTACTCAACGTCATCTCCCGATCAGTTGGATTGGGACGAGGACCCCCATGGCCGTATACTCATGGGCCAGTCCGGACAGCTGCCGCATACAAGGAAGAATCAACAAGACTTGGCGATTAAGACAAGGACTCCTCCCCCACCGGCGTATTCGGCTAGGACTCTTGTTATCCTAGGCCTCTGGTGCATTATATAAACCGAGGCCAGGCTAGTCGATAGACATATACAACAACAATAATACCATAGGCTAGCTTTTAGGGTTTAGCCTCTACGATCTCGTGGTAGATCTACTCTTGTACTACCCATATCATCAATATTAATCAAGCAGGACGTAGGGTTTTACCTCCATCGAGAGGGCCCGAACCTGGGTAAAACATCATGTCCCTTGCCTCCTATTACCATTGATCCTAAGACGAACTGCTTGGGACCCCCTACCCAAGATCCGCCGGTTTTGACACCGACATTGGTGCTTTCATTGAGAGTTCCGCTGTGTGATCAGCGAAAGGATCAATGGCTCGACTGCAGGTCAACTGCGACGTCGGCTTCTTCGTCACCAGCTCGACTGGTCACCTTGGCTTGAAAAAGGACTGCGCCCTACCTCCGATCATCATGTTCGGATGAAGGCCTTCATCAACACCAACTCCGATCTCTATCAAGATCATGGAGGAGTCATCCATGGAGCTCGAGGGCCCAACGTCAACATTGCCCTCAGGCAACCGTGCTATTTTTCTGGACAACAAACTTGTATCCGCCGCCACCGCCTCCTCGAGTGTCGCCTAAACGATTACTTCGGTGGAATTATGCGGAATTAAGTCTACAACAACCCTGCAAAAATTTCGTCGATATACCGGAGCCTTGTTGAATCTGGACGAGAATCCGGACGAGTTTAGGGCGTGGTATCCAGCATCTAGATCGGATGTCCTTTGGAGGATCCAACCGTTGATTTGCTGCGGAATTCCCTTATCTACCACCTACCAAAAATTCAGCTTGATCCGACCGTCCAAACTCCGGGAAACTTCCCAATAGTGCATCACTTTTTGGATCTGTTTTCTGTGCGAGAACGAATCCGGCCCGGATTCATCTTCTTTATGAACGGGATCTCGGACATCCTTTTTGAAGGAAGTTTCCGTATGGGGTGTTGTGTTTTATTCTCAAACACATCCCAGTAGTATTAAAAGTATTCTTGCAATACCAACTCCACCGTCATGCCGGTGTCAAACCAGCCCGACAACATCACTCCACGGCGGTCGACCTGCGTTAGACACGTCGTCGCTTTGTTGAGCCGAGCTCAATTTCTTCGGATCATCATCTCGGCCAGCCGAACAATAGTTCGGCATCGCGAAGGATAAATCGTCACCAACATCGCCGCCCCATGGATTACATGGAGCGGGCACACCTGCATCGACCACGTCACGACCTGCATCGCTGGACCGGGGGCTTCATCATCTCTTCATCAACCTACTCCGGAGACTTCGGCGTCGCTGGCCGACCAGCTCCGTCACGTTAGCTGGACCGAGGGCTTTGCCTCGGCGAGCCAACCTTTGCCAGCATCGCCATGCCGTTGCTTTATCGCCCATCAGGCGATAGGTGTGCGGATCGAGTCCCAATTTTGGGAATCACCTTTCTTCGGATTGCTACAACAAATAAGCCAGGTGCTATTAATCCTAGTATTTTTTTCTTGTTAGGGTTCATTTTTTCCAATGAATTATTACTCTGGTTTGTCTGTCATATGTACGCAGGTCTATCAAATGGTGGCCGCATTAACGACGGTCACATGGTGGTTTGGTCAGTTTCCGTACATAGTCCGGCGAACGCCGCATCCGGAACTCGAACCGACCTATGAATTCAGGCCTTGCCATGCCCTTACCGCATCACGCTGCCGCCCTGCATCGACATTGACTTCGGCGCCAGGCCATATTTCTTTTATTACTCACTTTGCATAAATTATTTGTTATGCAATGAATTTTTTTATTTTTATTATTATTACTATTATCTCTGGTTTGCACTATTTTTGCGCACAGGAAAATGATCCAGCCGGACTATATCCTTTGGCGTCACCTCGGCTGGACGGGGGGCTTCGTCAACACTTCATTATCCCATGCCGGGGAATTCGGCATCACCCTGCCGTCCTGCATTGACCGTGCTATGTCACCACTTCGGAGTGCTGAGCTCTTTGCTCCGCCACCTCGGGACCGGCTCGGGGATGGAACCTTGTCCCGCATCAAGCTCGGACCGCGTCATCAATACCAAACACATTAACCAGCTAAGTTGTCTTCGTGCTCAAAGTTTTAAATTTTAACTTGTGTTCGGCTCGACCAAGCATTATACTTTTTTGGAAAAAAGTTGCTTGTAAAAATTTCCTTGTCCAAACTTTGTTTGTGACGCGCAAATTCAAATACCCCGTTTACTTGGGGGCTTCCTTCATGAAGCTTTTTCCTCTTGCATATGATTATACTTGTACGGCTTCGTTCCTTGTTCGTGTATTACGCCACAATATGCACCATATTGACTTAAGCGATTTGCAAGCTGGGTTGCCTCGCTCCTGTGTTTACCCCTACATTCCCGATTGTTCGGCTAGGGAGTAAAGGGAGCACCTCTGCGATTGTCATGATCGGGTCAACCGAGCCGGACCTCAGACTGGGTGAAGCCGAAAGCTAGCGCTCTTATTGTTTTCAATCATGGTCAGCACACAACGGAACTCATGAGTACAAAAAATCTATTGCACAAGTCTCATAATAACAATGAGCACCGAAGAAAGGTATCGGTGGGAGTACTATTTTCTTCGAAGATGCTTCTTACTCTTCGCAGTAATATAGCATAAGTTCCATGAGCGCGCTTTGTCTGTTATAGCATTATGGCCTGATTGCCTGGTTATTGGAAACACCATCGATATTCTCGACAGATGGAGTACATAACACTTTTCGGTCCTTGACTGAAGAGGGAGAAGCCAACGGTCGGTTAAGACGCGTTTAAAGTTTGGTTGAACATAGATATGATATAAGTACTTCGGTACATGCAGTCATTCTTTTACCCAAGTCACTTGGGGGCTCTTAAATTTATATGAGCCGTTTTATGATAAGTGTTTTCTTCTTAGTCATTGCGAAGTTTTTATTATTATTTATCACTCCTTTTTTCGACACAAGTGTGCGGCCATAGCCGGGGAGCCTAATTTCTCTCTCAAAGCCGCTAGAGTTTAGTTTGCTAAACTGGCCTAGTAAGAAGTACTCCGCCTTTGGGATAGGAGGTTGAAGCCGTAGGCTGACCCGCTTGAAGTTTTGAGATAGGATGTGTCATGTTAAAGCACGGCAGAAGCACCTTTTTTTCTAAAGTCCAATTTTCGAATTGGCACCAAACACTTGATCTAGTTCAGACATTAACCTTTTGAATAAGTTTTTTGGCTTTTCGAGCCCATGGCACTTTTAACCTATTTGTCTATTTTCAGCACAAGTCTCGCAGTGCAACGCCGGACACCTTTAGAGATTCGGCAAAAACATTCTCGGATATTGCTATATATGCATCGGTTTCGAATTGTGTCTTTGGTCAATAGTTGGGTTGCCCGGCTCCTGCGCTTGCCTCCTATGTTCCGCTTTGTTCGGCTAGGTGTGCAAAGGGAGAACCACTGTGATTGTGCTTCCAGCTCACATGGTTAAGCACCTCAGTGGAGAAAGCCAAAAACTGACTGTCATAATAAGCGTAAACTGGTCGGTGATCCGATGACGGCGTTAAACGACGGGCCATTCATAACAATGGCCGAAGTGTTTACGGCTTGACCTCGACTGTCGCCGAACACTACCGGGGGCTATTAACTGGCCTCCCAAACTAAATCCTTGATATTTTGCTCTTACATTGGAGCTGAGGTTTCATGATCATGCTTAGCATGACAACCCAAAGAAAGGAACCGATAGCGGGACTATTTTCTTTGGAAGACATTTCTTCTATTAAAACAGTAATATAGCATGTCTCTCCGCGTACCTTTGTTTATAACACCGTATGACCAGATTGCCTTGTTTGTTGTAAATCTTTGCCCTCATAAAGGCTTTATAAAGTATGACAAACACTCCTCAGCTATTGATCGAGGAGGTGGAAGCCGATGGTCGGTCAACAAAGTTTTGTACAATGCGGATCCGAGCATTAATGACGTAAAGTACTTGGATACATAGAGTCATTACACATAATATGTGATTTTACTATGGATATCGATCCTTAATTCGGCCTCCCGTGCCCGCATTAAGGCTCGGGGGCTACTGGGCTTCGGGCTTATTATTTACAAATATTAAAGGGGCACATCGATCCCCTGATCTGGTGTTGCCACTCGACCAGTGTCTCGGGGGCTACTGCATTGCCTGTTCTATGCAGAAAATTTTAAGTGCAATACAGTTTCCGAGGAGATTTTGATCCTCAGGTTGGTCGGCCGCACCCAACCTAAGTCTCGAGGACTGAGCATGCCGCTTTTTGTGTCCCGAAGTATTCTGCCGAGCTAGGACTTGATCCTCAGACTAATTTTGCAAATCAACCTGAGTCTCAGCGGGTACGGGGATCAGCGGTCTTACGTCATCCTTCAGGTGCATCTCGGGTTTTAGACCGATACATACCTTGAGAGCTACTGGCTATATATCTCGTCAGAGAATAAATTGCATCAATAAAAAACATTGACCAAAAATCAGCCCATGACCGAGGTGCTTAACCACCTCGGAAGCAGTTCGACATATAGCTCGGATGCAAGTGGCTGGCTCCTTAGAGGGCATTTCCGGCATTAAGCTCAGTTAAACTCCTTCAAATTTCTTTGAACCAAGGTGATTTACGACACCTCAGATAAAGTCCGGCGTTGGAGCT
Organism: Triticum dicoccoides; assembly: GCF_002162155.2. Classification (NCBI taxonomy): domain Eukaryota; kingdom Viridiplantae; phylum Streptophyta; class Magnoliopsida; order Poales; family Poaceae; genus Triticum; species Triticum dicoccoides. Next base: position 524,706,635 of record NC_041391.1, on the reverse strand, counting down.
CGGATACATAGTCCGGCGTTGGAGCTCGGATACAGTCCGCGTTGGAGCTCGGATACAGTCTGGCGTTGGAGCTCGGATACATAGTCCGGCGTTAGAGCTGGGAAGCAGTCCGGCATTGGTGCTCGGCTGCAAAAGATACCTCGAATGCAGTCCGGCGTTGGAGCTCGGACGCAAGAGGACGTTGCCACCCGGGAACAACTTCAAACCCGAGGCATGGCATAAAAATAACAAGGCATTGGTAAAGGCCGTAAGCTTAAAGGGGCTCCTCGGATACCCAACGCGTAAACTCGTCGAATGCATTTCGGCAATCCTCAAGATAGAAGATGAGAAGATTTGTTGAACCAGTTTTCAAGACCGGCAACCGAAGATGAAGAACAGTTCGGAAGAATCGAGGAGCGTCCCTAACTTGAAGACCGGTTCAGGGGGCTACTGACGGTGTCCTGGACTAGGGGGTACTCAACGTCATCTCCCGATCAGTTGGATTGGGCCGAGGACCCCCATGGTCGTATACTCATGGGCCAGTCCGGATAGCTGCCGCGTACAAGGAAGAATCAACAAGACTTGGCGATCAAGACAAGGACTCCTCCCCCACCGGCGTATTCGGCTAGGACTCTTGTTATCCTAGGCCTCTGGTGCATTATATAAACCAGGGTCAGGCTAGTTGATAGACATATACAACAACAATCATACCATAGGCTAGCTTTTAGGGTTTAGCCTCTACGATCTCGTGGTAGATCTACTCTTGTACTACCCATATCATCAATATTAATCAAGCAGGACGTAGGGTTTTACCTCCATCGAGAGGGCCCGAACCTGGGTAAAACATCGTGTCCCTTGCCTCCTGTTACCATTGATCCTAAGACGCACTGCTTGGGACCCCCTACCCGAGATCCGCCGGTTTTGACACCGACACCAAGCATCTGGGATCCTTGAGAAATACTTTCTACTTGAGTATTCTCTCCCCCTGGAGATCTCTTTCTCCCCCTGACGAGGTGATATTCTCTCTCTCTGATGTGATCTCTCTAAGTGATAAGCTTTGATGTGATCTCTCTCTCCCCCTTTGACATCAATTTCCAAGAAGGGTTTGATCCTTGAGTCACAGCACAAAGCATTAATAAAAATGTGATGCTTGTAGAGGACAAGATTCATTGAGTGGAGCTGGATCAGAAGAAACATAGAATAAGTGGCAAATTGTTTTTCCTGTTGTGAAATTGATGGCACCGAGTGGTATGCTTCGGTTGTACCGAAAGGATTTGGTTGGACCGAGAACAAAAAATCGGTGAAACCGAGTTCATCACAGAGAAAACACTTGTCACCTCACCTCACTAGACTAGCAAGATCTCACAAAGATTTGCAAGGAATTTACTGAAGGATATGCAATGAATTGGATGCAGAAAATGCAGAGCAAACAGAAAGAAATCTAGATGAAGTTTTTTTTGAAAGGGGAAACAAATATGCATGAGACAAATGCAAAAACATAGAAAAGAACACAAGAGAACTTCATCTAGAGATGGTCGACGACAAAGTCACCTATGTTAGAGTATATTGACTTAGGAGTCAAGTGAGATCACTTGATCATAGGTCATACTCATCGTTTAAGCTCAAAATGGGGTTGCCATTTTTCATTTAGGCATCTTGATGTATTCACATCTTGTCGAGTTACTTTAGCTCATGACTTGGAGTAAAGCTTCTCTAAGATGGAATAACATACCTTGGTTGGTGGTGTTGTCCATGTAGTTGAACTTCTGTGGGTTGCTCAAGGTTGATGTAGCTCATCAAGAATTTGGAGCACCACTTGGAATTTGAGTCCATCTACCTACATGGGTTAGTTCTTGCAAGGAAGAGCACTTGTGTATCCAAAAATGACAATCATGAAGCTCAACATAGAATTTGTCAAAGGATATGTTTGAATGGTTTCGTGCTTCCTTGTCTTCAACCACCATAGTATGGAAACTTGGTGATGTAGAGATTGCTCAAGATATGAGTAGGTTACAACCTCATGGAATTAGATTCATCCAAGTACCTACATGTGTTAGATAATATGCAAGATACAAATATATCCAAGACATAAGATTTTCATCATAAGAGAAATATCAAGGATTAGTCATAAGCTCATGTCTTGCATGCATCCAATGGAGTTTCTACTCCAAGTTTGAAGCATCAATGATGTTCAATTATCCTCTCAACCTGCAAAACACTTTATCATCAAGATGTTTAGTGAATATATCCGCTAATTGCTTTTCGGTGTGAACATGCTTAAGATTAATGTCACCCTTAGCAACATGATCTCGAATGAAATGATGACGAACTTCAATATGCTTAGTTCGAGAATGTTGCACAGGATTATGACCAATTTTGATAGCACTTTCATTGTCACAAAGCAATGGAACATGTTTCACATATATCCCATAATCTTTAAGAGTTTGGGTCATCCAAAGTAATTGAGCACAACATGAACCAGCGGCAATGTATTCCGCTTCGGCGGTGGATAAGGATACCGAGTTTTGTTTCTTGGAGGACCAAGACACAAGAGATCTACCAAGAAATTGACAAGTACCCGAAGTGGACTTTCTATCAACCTTGTCTCCGGCATAGTCTGAGTCAGAGTAGCCAAAAAGATCGAAAGAGGCCCTCTTGGGATACCAAATGACAAAATTTGGTGTATGGATTAAGTATCTCACTGTCCTTTTCACAGCCTTAAGATGACATTCTTTAGGAGCACCTTGATATCGTGCACACATGCACACACTTAGCATGATATCAGGACGTGAAGCACATAGATATAACAATGAACCAATCATAGAGCGATAAACCTTTTGATCGACCGGTTCACCATCTTTGGTCAAGTCAAGATGTCCACTAGTAGGCATGGGTGTAGTCATACCTTTGCATTCTTGCATATTGAACTTCTTGAATAAGTCCTTGGTGTACTTCGTTTGAGAAACAAAAGTACCTTCCTTAGTTTGCTTGATTTGCAACCCAAGAAAGAATTTGAGCTCACTCATCATAGACATCTCAAACTTCTCCGGCATTAGCTTCCCAAACTTTTCACTAAAATGAGGGCTAGTTGATCCAAATATAATATCATCAACATAGATTTGGCAAACAAATAATTCTCTATTAACCCTTTTAGTAAAAAGAGTAGAATCAATTTTCCCAAAATTCAAAGCCTTTTTCAATAAGGAACTTGGTCAAGCATTTATACCACGCTCTAGGAGCTTGTTTAAGACCATAAAGAGCTTTGTGAAGTTTGTAAACATGATTGGGTTTCTTAGGATTGACAAAGCCGGGAGGTTGCTTAACATAAACTTCCTCCTCTATTTCACCATTTAGAAAAGCATTTTTAATGTCCATTTGGTACAAGGTGATATCATGGTGATTAGCATAGGCAAGTAAGATGCGAATGGACTCAAGTCTAGCAACGGGAGCATAAGTCTCACCATAGTCCATACCTTTGACTTGTGTGTAGCCTTGGGCGACAAGACGTGCTTTGTTGCGAACTACTTGTCCATCTTCATCTTGCTTGTTGCGAAACACCCATTTGGTACCGATGATGTTGTGGTTGTTGTCGGGCTTCTCAACCAATGTCCAAACTTGGTTCCTCTCAAAGTTGTCTAGCTCTTCATGCATAGCATTTATCCAATCCAGATCTTCCAATGCTTCTTCGACCTTCATAGGTTCAATGCTAGAGATGAAAGAATAGTTTTCACAGAAGTTAGCTAAACGAGTTTTAGAGTGAGTGATTCTTCCGGTTTGAATATCATTGTAGATTTGCTTGACGGGATGGTCTTTAACAATTCTTTCTTGAACTCGTGAAAGCTTTTGCTTGGTTCTTGGTTGAACTTCTTCATCTTGTTCTTCTTCTTGGCCTTCTTCATTGTTGGCATTGTCGTTCTCTTGTCGTGGTGGAGAAGGAGGTTGTTGACGTTCATCTTGATGCACTTCCTCGTTTTCCTCATCTTGGTGTGTCCCACTTGTGGATGCTTCCATATCAACTCTTGGTTCACCTTGTCGTGATGTAGAAGCTTCCACTTGGACAGACGAGGTACTCTCCTTCACCTCCGTTGGACGGACCTTGCCAATAGACAAGTCTTGGATTGCTTCCAAAGGATCTTTGTCTCCTACATCAATTGGCAATTGCTCTACTTGCGAGCCGTTAGATTCATCAAACTTCACATCTACCGTCTCTTCAACCTTTCGGGTGAAATTGTTGTAGACACGGTAAGTGTGAGAGTTTGAGCCATAACCTAGTAGGAAACCTTCATGAGACTTAGGAGCAAATTTAGAACGATGATGCTTATCAAGAATGTAGCACTTTGAGCCAAATACTCGAAAGTATCCAACTTGGGGTTTGTTACCGGTGAGGAGCTCGTACGCCGTCTTGCCGAGTAGCTTGTGAAGATACAAGCGATTTGTTGCATGACAAGCTGTTTCAACCGCTTCTTCCCAAAAGTGCTTCGGCGTCTTGTACTCATCAAGCATCGTTCTCGCCATTTTGATGAGCGTCCGGTTCTTCCTCTCAATAACTCCATTTTGTTGAGGTGTGTACGTAGCCGAGAACTCGTGTGAAATCCCTTCTTCGTCAAGAAAGGTGTCCACATTTGCGTTCTTGAACTCCGTTCTGTTGTCGCTGCGAACCTTCTTGATCTTCACTTCAAATTGATTTTGGGCCTTCCTAGCGAAGTTTTTGAAGATCTTTTGGACCTGCGATTTATCATCGAGAAAGAACACCCACGTAAATCTTGAAAAATCATCAACTATAACTAGACCAAAAGAATTTCCACTGAGACTCTTGTAAGAGTTGGGACCAAAGAGATCCATGTGAAGTAGCTCGAGTGGCCTCCTTGTGGTCATGATGTTCTTCACGGGATGCCTTCCTCCAACCTGCTTACCTACTTGACAAGCACTGCAAAGTCTATCCTTATCAAATATGACATTGTTAACACCAAGGATATGATTCCCTTTAATAAGCTTGTCAAGGTTTCGCATACCAACATGACCTAGTCGTCTATGCCATAACCAACCTTTTGAGGATTTAGCAATGAAGCAAGTTTTAGGTTGAGCCTTTTTAGTGAAATCAACAATGTATAGATCACCTCTAAGTATACCGGTAAAGACCATTTTATGATTGTCTCGATGAAACACTTGGCAATCTACTTCAGTAAATAGGACATTGAAACCGAAATCAGCAAGTCTAGATACTGAAAGTAAGTTGTATCCAAGAGATTCAACGAGCATGACATTTTGTATGGAGCTATCATGTGATATGGCCACCTTACCGAGGCCAACCAGCTTACCCTTTGAGTTGTCACCGAAAGTGACATACTTTCGAGGACTATCATTTTCAGCAAGCTCACGAAACATGTCTTTATCTCCGGTCATGTGATCGGTACATCCACTATCAAGAACCCATTCCTTTCCTCCTGACATATATCCCCGAAGATTTGCCATAAGACCAAAGTGTCTCATTGCATCATCAAGATCGAAGTCACTATCATCATCCTCATCATAGTATCCATGTTCAACATCGTCATGTGGTGGATCAAATCCTAGAGAGGGTAATTCGTTAGAGTGAGTTTGACAATGATCTTGCTTATGAATTTTTATAGCTTCGGAAATAATATCACTAATAATTCCAACATCTCCTTTGGCACGCATAAGGTTTGTAAGTTCAAATAGACGATTACCAAACATAGGATCACTAGTATTCATCTTACTCAAAGCAATAGACTTATGGAGAATTTCATCTAGATTTTTCAAGGAATAATTTGGAAAGTGTTCCTCAAGAAATTTCCATATAGTGTAGGCACACTTAAGAGTAGGCAAACATCCAATCAAGTTTCTAGGCAAGCCTCTAATGATAAGTTCAGCAGTTCTAAGATTCCTAATCACGTCAATTGACTCATCAAGGGTAGGATGCATAGGATCAACATGAGGTGCACAAGGGCTAGCAATGTACTTGTTCAAATGATATTGATTGAAAATTACAAGCATCTCATTTTTTCACTCATGAAAATACTCCCCATCAAGTATAGGCACTCTATGTCTAAGACTCCCCAAAGTAGACTCATCCATCTTCCTCCAATGGTGATTAAACCAAGGCAATGGAGACCAATGCTCTGATACCACTTGTAGGACCTTGAGAAGAGGTGTCTAGAGGGGGGTGATTAGACACTAAGTACCAAAGTTGCAGTTTTTAAGTTCTTTAAGTTTAAGTGGAGTTTAGGCACAAGTTTAACATTCACAATACATAACAAGCAAGCATGCAAAGAGTATATGAGCAGCGGAATGTAAAGCATGCAACTTGCAAGAATGTAAAGGGAAGGGTTTTGGAGGATTCAAACACAATTGGAGACACGGATGTTTTTGTCGTGGTTCCGATAGGTGGTGCTATCGTACATCCACGCTGATGGAGACTTCAACCCACGAAGGGTAACGGTTGCGCGAGTCCATGGAGGGCTCCACCCATGAAGGGTCCACGAAGAAGCAACCTTGTCTATCCCACCATGGCCGTCGCCCACGAAGGACTTGCCTCACTAGCGGTAGATCTTCACGAAGTAGGCGATCTCCTTGCCCTTACAAACTCCTTGGTTCAACTCCACAATCTTGTTGGAGGCTCCCAAGTGACACCTAGCCAATCTAGGAGACACCACTCTCCAAGAAGTAACAAATGGTGTGTTGGTGATGAACTCCTTGCTCTTGTGCTTCAAATGATAGTCTCCCCAACACTCAACTCTCTCTCATAGGATTTGGATCTGGTGGAAAGAAGATTTGAGTGGAAAGCAACTTGGGGAAGGCTAGAGATCAAGATTCATATGGTAGGAATGGAATATCTTGGCCTCAACACATGAGTAGTTCTCTCTCAGAAAATGTATGCTGGAAGTGTAGGTTCAGTCTGATGGCTCTCTCCACGAATGAAGAGGAGGTGGAGGGGTATATATAGCCTCCACATAAAATCTAACCGTTACACACAACTTGCCAAACTCGGTGGGACCGAATTGAGAAACTCGGTCAGACCGATTCAGCAAATCTAGTGACCGTTAGGATTTTCGGTGGGACCGGCATGCAACTCGGTAGGACCGATATGGTTAGGGTTAGGGCATAACGTAATCTCGGTGAGACCGATTACACAAACTCGGTGAGACCGATTTTGGTAATTAGCTAACCAGAGAGTTGGTCAGGCAAACTCGGTGGGACCGATTTTGGTAATAAGTTAACCAGAGAGTTTGCATTGTAATCTCGGTAGTACCGATTGCTCAAACTCGGTGAGACCGATTTTGATAATGGACATACATAGAGAGATTACAATCCCATCTCGGTGATACCAAGATCCCTATCGGTGAGACCGATTTGCCTAGGGTTTGTGGCAGTGGCTATGACATCTGAACTCGGTGGCGCTGGATAGAAAGAATCGGTATGGCCGAGTTTGACTTTAGGTGTAGGACATATGTGTGGAAGTGGGAAAGTAGTTGAGGGTTTTGGAGCATATCACTAAGCACTGTGGAGCAAGAAACTCATTAAGTAACACCTCATCCCTTCTTGATAGTATTGGCTTTTCCTATAGACTCAATGTGATCTTGGATCACTAAAATGTAAAATGAAGAGTCTTGAGCTTGAAGCTTGAGCCAATCCTTTGTCCTTAGCATCTTGAAGGAGTTCCCACAACCTTTAGTCCATGCCACTCCATTGTTGAACTTATCTGAAACATACTAGATAAAAGTGTTAGTCCAACAAGAGATATGTTGACATTAATTACCAAAACCACCTAGGGAGCACTTGTGCTTTCAGTTCCACGTACAAACATCATGTGAGATAAGAAAAAGACGAAGAAGGACATGTTACATGGAGGCCTGGTAATACGGCTATACAACCGTTTGTACTACGCCAAGCTACAAAAAATCCATTCAACACCAGCATCCGGGTTCATCCGATAAAAATACCAGGTGCTATTGTTTCTATCTATTTTTAAGTATAAATTAATTTATCCAAGAACAATTGCTCTGGCTTGCGATGTTTTCTATGCAGGACAATTATTCACAGCAAGAATAATCATTATGTCACGGATATAAAGCTCGCGCCAATATTATCTAGCGCCAGCATCTAGCCATACCACATTGTTCAACAAATTTATGTGCAAACCACCACCTCTGTGGTTCAGTCTACAACAACAACCCCGCGGCCGGCTCACCCGTCTGTGCCGGTTTACAACACTGTGGCCGGTTCACCTGTCTGCGCCGGTTTACAACGCCGCGGCCAACTCATCTGTCAATGCCGCCTCTAATACTACAGTCATCTTTACCATCCGTCTCTCGTGGCCTGGTGTACATCAACACACCAGGCCGCACCTGTCTGCATGAGATGATTATTGAGTATGAGCAAGTCACAGCTTGGGTAGCCCAATTTTCTTTCAATAAAATGGAGGGAAACTATCGTATACTGTCAACCGCCGTCTATACTAGGTGGCTCAATGGGCAGGCGCACAAGTCGCCGCCACTACAGTTTGGTTAACTTCAAATAGCCAGTTGGAAGGAACCATTGGTCGAGTTGCTGACACGGCTCATACGGGATCATTTATAACCCGCCGCAATCACCTCAACCTTCTATGGATTCACATCGTGCTATCAACACCAATGATATACAATTTATGCCGTTTTATATCACGGTCAACTATGAAGAATCTCAAGCCAACTCCTCGAGTCACCTTTGAGACTCGGGGGCTACGATGACATGACTCAACAAATCTTGCCAGTTTCAGCAAATTTAAGAACCCCAGGACGATGGAGGGAAAGATAACCCGGTCTCGGAGGCTACTGCTATATTTAAAGGCCGTCAGAAAATTTCAAGCTCAAAAAGTATATGACAATTGCAAAATCCTGGCTCAATGAAGAAGTTCCGGGTCATCAGAAAGGATTCCGGTTCAAAATCCGGTGCAAGAGACATCTCTCTTTTCATAAAGCTCTGAAGCTCTCAATATCCGGTTTACAATCCGGTTCAAGGGAAATAAATCTTCCACAAAGCTCTGAAGCTCTCAAATCCGGTTTTAGAATTTCCGGTTCAAAAAGAATTAATTTCTCGCAAGTTCGAGTTTAAAGGCAGTCAGAAAATTTCCGGCTAAAAATGAAGATTTTGGTTTAAAATTCGGTTCAAGGGAAAGATGTCTCCCACAAAGCTTTGAAGCTCCCAGAATCCGGTTTAACATCCGGTTCAAGAAGAAATATCTCTCGCAAAGTTCGAGTTCTCAATCACTTGGGGGCTTCTGCTTATAAAGCGACGTCCTATTTGTCCATTAAACCGGCTATCATGCCACAACAAAGCTTGGGAGCTTCACACCCAAGGGGCCAAAGAGAGTATTGTTGCTAAAGCACAACTCAAACATAGGCACCCATTGAGCACAGCTCACAAAGTTACTTGGGGGCTCTTTGTGCAAAGCAACAAAGAGTTTGAAAGGACCCTTGTAATAGGCTATCAAGCCACAGCTTGGAAGCCTGGTGTATTCACCTAAAACCCCGGGTTAACCTGCCTTCATCAAGTAAGCCACTCCTGTCCAGGTAATCCTGGTATGACCCGCCGAACGTTTGATAAGATAATCTTATACAGACCCTGAACTTGTTAAAGTTAAAACGATGATTGGTTAATTGGAGGCCCATCTTAAAAGGCTTTGTCAAATGGTTTAACTCAGCGGCCTGGCAGCCCATGAAAAGCCTCGAATTTGGGTCTGGCAGCCCTTGAAAAGCCTCGACTACAAGTTTTCATTTGCTTTTATTTATCAAAGTTTTTTCTCCTTTGATAAGGTTTTGAGGTAAACCGGCATCTATTGACCCGGCCTGACTATAAGTCGTCAACTATAAACTGGTGTTTTTTAACCCGGCCTGGCTTTGACTATAAGTTGCCAGGATGATCATCCGGTGTTTATTATAACCCGGCATGGCTTCATTATAAACCAGCAAAGCATGGTGGAAGTTACCAGCAAAGCATGGTGGGAGTTATCAGTACTCCAGATTTGGGTTATTACCCTTACTACAAGAAAGTTGGTAAACCAACGATGTGATTCAATATCACAGGTATGATATATTTCATATTTTATTATCCTTGCAGCCTTGGTTACAAACCCGGGTTATATGTTGGGCATTATGACCCGTCCGGCGGTAAACCGCTAGGACACTTTAAACTTGTTGTATGCAGAAACAGGTTGAATAAAGCATAACTATAAATCACCGGTGTTATTAACCCGGCCTGGCTTTAAGACGATAAATCGCCAGTATATGATGAGAAATTATCCGGTGTTTGTTAACCCGGCCTGGCTTTGGACTATAAGTCGCCAGTATATATTTGGATTGCGCCATTGGAATCATGCGCTTATAAATCATTGGGTATATTATTCAAATCTTTAATAGCCAACATGGCTGGATTTTTATTATGGTTATCAATAACCAATATTATGGTTGAGGTTTTCAAAGTCGCTTTAGCGCAATGGCTATCATATTATCAATGGATATGATTTATTCTACAATGGAGGGAATAGTCCTGAGTCGCTGCAGGCTTACGACCCGGCACTTGGGGGCTACATTATTTAAGTTGAGATTACATCAAATACACAAGTCTCATGTCACTGCAAGCATGCACCATGACACTTGGGGGCTAATGCAAAGCCATTGTTTGCTCACCTTGTTGAAGACCCGACTCATCACATCGTAATGAGCCGGCCCTAGGGGGCTACCAATTGCTCCTGTCAACAATTCAAGGTACAAAGCTTTTTATTCATTACATTGAAGGGTCCACTGCTTAGTTGGTAAAGCACAAGGCTCTTAACCTTATGGACGTGGATTCAAGCCCCATGATGGGGGTTACATCATATGTTGTTATTTTCATTGAAGTATATATCAAGTCCCAGCTCAATATTATCTTACTGAGTCGGCCCTTAGGGGCTACACATCATTGCTCAAATCTACATCATTATATTTACAAAGTCCCTACTCATTATTGCATAATGACCCGGCCCTTGGGAGCTACACTGATTGATCTTTTTATGAGCATAAGGAAATTCCAAGTCCCAGGTTGCTGCAAGCATGACAACCCGACACTTGGGGGCTACATAATATGGAGTATTCAGTTTTTACTAGTGACTGAGATGAACAACATGGATTTCTTCAAAGTGGCAGTAATTATATGGAAACATGTCTCAAATCATCACTTTGTTCTGTTCAAGACTTGGGGGCTACAGGTAATATGGATATAAGAGAGAAATATCTTCCAATTTTCAGTTTTGAGCTAACCAGATTGACCCGATGTCTGCAACAATTATGACCCGGCGTCACCAACAATTATTGACCCAGCGTCACCAATCATGATGGCCTGGTGTCTGCAACAATCATAAACCGGCGTCATCAATAATCATGAACCGGCGTTGGCAACAATCATGAACCGGTGCTGGCAACAATCATGACCCGGAATTATCAGTTTTTATAACCCGGCAATTTTGGAAATGATACATCGACAAGTTCTATATTTTCAAACCGACTGAATATCAGTTGAAATATTTGAAGACCAATATTTTTGTCAAGTCAGAGCATTGAAGGCCGAGTGAGATGGATTCTTTATTTACAATATTTTTTCTACAAGCAAATTGATTATGAAGCTGGTCTACTCACCCGGATTTTCTAGAATGAGGAGATGACAAAGATTTAAGGATGATCAGGTGCTGGTTTACAAGAATTTTTAACCCGGAGTACAACTTGTCAAAGTTGTTTCTTGTGTTTGTTTACAGGATCAATTTACCATGGATAAATCCAAGCTAAACTGGGGGCTAATGTCGGGGATATACCCCGCGGTATGAACCGGCCGGAAATATGACCCGGCCGGGCTTGGCGGTTTACTTGAGACCCGGTTGACACTTGGTGATTCACTGGCGACCCGCCCTGACCAGACAGTTTACAAGCAACCTTCCTGAACATTATGATGCACTGGTAACCCGGCGGGCGGCGGACGGATGACAACGCCCAAGGCCCAGAAGGCCGTTTTATGTTAATAGTGGGACGGTTTATGAGGAAAGCACAAGGAATACTCTCCTACAAAGGAAGCAAGACTAGGACTCCACTTGTAATAGAGTAATCCTAATCCTACTAGGACTAGTCATGTAACCCGTCCCTTCAACATATATAAGGAGGGGCAGGACTCCCCAAAGAGGGACAAGCAACAAGAAACAATCTCTAGGGCTAGACACAACTAGAGGAGAGCCGGTTTACGGCAACTCCCTCATGATCATAATGAGACCTAGCCACAAACAGCATGTAAGGTTATTACCGGATGCTGTTTCCCGGGGCCCGAAGCTGTCTAAGTCCTTGTCTTGGTTGCGTCTCTCGATTCCGCCCAACCCCTCTCAAGCTACCGCATAGATGCGTTGGCCTCACGACTAAGTCCTCACACTAAGGACATCTGCCGTGACAATTCCACGACAATCACCCATTTACATTGTGAGGTTTGACAGCACACAAGGTGTTCCTACGGTATTCGGGAGTTGCATAATCTCATAGTCTGAGAAACATGTATAAGTCATGAAGAAAGCAGTAGCAATGAAACTGTAACGATCATAATGCTAAGCTAACGGATGGGTCATGTCCATCACATCATTCTCCTAATGATGTGATCCCATTTATTAAATGACAACACATTTCTATGGTTAGGAAACATAACCATCTTTGATTAACGAGCTAGTCAAGTAGAGGCATACTAGGGACAATATGTTTTGTCTATGTATTCACACATGTACTAAGTTTCCAGTTAATACAATTCTAGCATGAATAATAAACATTTATCATGAAATAAGGAAATAAATAATAACTTTATTATTGCCTCTAGGGCATATTTTCTTCAGTCTCACACTTGCACTAGAGTCAATAATCTGGTTCACATCGCCATGTGATTTAACATCAATAGTTCACATATGTATGTGATTAACACCCATAGTTCACATCGCCATGTGACCAACAACCAAAGGGTTTACTAGAGTCAATAATCTAGTACACATTGTTATGTGATTAACACCCAAAGAGTACTAAGGTGTGATCATGTTTTGCTTGTGAGAGAAATTTAGTCAAGGGGTCTGTCACATTCAGAGTCGTATGTATTTTGCAAATATTCTATGTCTACAATGCTCTGCATAGAGTTACTCTAGCTAATTGCTCCCACTTTCAATATGTATCCAGATTGAGACTTAGAGTCATCTGGATCAGTGTAAAAGATTGCATCAATGTAACTCTTACGACAAACTCTTTATCACCCCCATCACCAAGAAACATTTCCTTAGTCCTCACTAAGGATAATTTTGACCGTTGTCCAATGATCTACTCTTAGATCACTATTGTACCACAAGGTACACAATAGGTCTGGTACACAACAACATACTTTATAGAACCTATGACTGTGGCATAGGGAATGACTTTCATAATCTTTCTATTTTCTGCCACGGTCGGGCTTTGAGTCTTACTCAACTTTACACCTTGTAATACAGATAAGAACTCCTTCTTTGACTGATCTATTTTGAACTCTTTCAAAAAACTTGTCAAGGTATTTACTCATTGAAAAATCTTATCAAGCGTCTTGATCTATCTCTATAGATCTTACTACCCAATATGTAAGCAGCTTCACCGAGGTCTTTCATTGAAAAACTCTTATTCAAGTATCCCTTTATGCTATCCATAAATTCTATATCATTTCCAATCAACAATATGTCATCCACATATAATATTAGAAATGCTACAGAGCTCCCACTCACTTTCTTGTAAATACAGGCTTCACCGCAAGTCTGTATAAAACCATATGCTTTGAGCACACTATCAAAGCGTTTATTCCAACTCCAAGAGGCTTGCACCAGTCCATAAATGGATCGCTGGAGCTTGCACACTTTGTTAGCACCCTTTGGATTAACAAAACCTTATGGTTGCATCATATACAACTCTTCTTCTAGAAATCCATTCAGGAATGCAGTTTTGACATCCATATGCCTGATTTCATAAAATATGGCAACTGCTAACATGATTCAGACGGATTTAAGCATCGCTACAGTTGACAAAATCTCATTGTAGTCAACACCTTGAACTTGTCGAAAACCTTTTGTGACAAGTCGAGCTTTGTAGATAGTAACACTACTATCAGTGTCCGCCTTCCTCTTGAAGATCCATTTATTTTCTATGGCTTGCTGATCATCGAGCAAGTCCACCAAAGTTCACACTTTGTTCTCATACATGGATCCCATCTCAGATTTCATGGCCTCAAGCCATTTCGTGGAATCTGGGCTCATCATCGCTTCCTCATAGTTCGTAGGTTCATCATGGTCTAGTAACATGACTACTGGGACAAGATTACCATACCACTTTGGTGAGGATCGTACTCTGGAAGACCTACGAGGTTCGGTACTAACTTGATCTAAAGTTTCATGATCATCATCATTAGCTTCCTCATTAATTGGTGTAGGAATCACTGGAACTGATTTCTGTGATGAACTACTTTCCAATTTGGGAGAAGGTACAATTACCTCATCAAGCTCTACTTTCCTCCCACTCACTTCTTTCGAGAGAAACTCCTTCTCTAGAAAGGATCCATTCTTAGCAACGAATATCTTGCCTTCGGATCTGTGATAGAAGGTGTACCCAACAGTTTCGTTTGGGTATCCTATGAAGATGCACTTCTCCGATTTGGGTCTGAGCTTATCAAGTTGAAGCTTTTTCACATAAGCATCACAACCCCAAACTATAAGAAACGACAACTTTGGTTTCTTGCCAAACCACAGTTCATAAGGCGTCGTCTCAACGGATTTTGATGGTGCCATGTTTAATGTGAATGTAGCTGTCTCTAATGCATAACCCCAAAACGATAGTGGTAAATCGGTAAGAGACATCATAGATCGCACCATATCCAATAAAGTGCGGTTACGATGTTTGCACTCACCATTATGCTGTGGTGTTCCAGGTGGCGTGAGCTGTGAAACTATTCCACATTGTTTTAATTGAAGGCCAAACTCATAACTCAAATATTCTCCTCCACGATCAGATCGTAGAACCTTTATTTTCTTGTTACGATGATTCTCCACTTCAATCTGAAATTCTTTGAACTTTTCAAATGTTTCAGACTTGTGTTTCATTAAGTAGATATACCCATATCTGCTCAAATCATCTGTGAAGGTCAGAAAATAACAATACCCGCCACGAGCATCAACACTCATTGGACTGCATACATCGGTATGTATTATTTCCAATAAGTCACTAGCTCATTACACTGTTTCGAAGAACGGAGTTTCAGTCATCTTTCCCATAAGGAACGGTCCGCAAGCATCAAATGATTCATAATCAAGTGATTCCAGAAGTCCATCAGCATGGAGTTTCTTCGTACACTTTACACCGATATGACCCAAATGGTAGTGCCACAAATAAGCTGCATTATCATTATCAACTTTGCATCTTTTGGCATCAATACTATGAATATGTGTATTACCACGATCGAGATTCAATAAATCATCAACACTGGGTGTATGACTATAGAAGGTTTTTTATTCATGTAAACAGAATAACAATTATTCTCTGTCTTAAATGAATAGCCGTATTGCAATTAACATGATCGAATCATATTCATGCTCAACGCAAACACCAAATAACATTTATTTAGGTTCAACACTAATCCCGGAAGTATAGGGAGTGCTCGATGATGATCATATCAATCTTGGAACCACTTCCAACACACATCATCACTTCATCCTCAACTAGTCTCTATTTATTCTGCAACTCCTGTTTCGAATTACTAATTTTGGCAACCGAACAAGTATCAAATACCCAGGGATTACTACGGGCACTAGTAAGGTACACATCAATAATATGTATATCAAATATACCTTTATTCACTTTGCCATCCTTCTTATCCGCCAAATATTTGGGGCAGTTCCACTTCCAGTGACCATTTCTTTTGCAGTAGAAGCACTCAGTTTCAAGCTTAGGTCTAGCTTTGGGCTTCTTCACGGGAGTGACAACTTGCTTGCCATTCTTCTTGAAGTTCCCTTTCTTTCCCTTTCCCTTTTCTTGAAACTAATGGTCTTGTTTAATCATCAACACTTGATGCTCTTTCTTGATTTCTACCTTCGTCGATTTCAGCATCACGAAGAGCTCAGGAATCGTTTTCGTCATCCCTTGCATACTATAGTTCATCAAGAAGTTCGAGTAACTTGGTGATGGTGACTAGAGAACTCTGCCAATCACTATCTTATCTAGAAGATTAACTCCCACTTGATTCAAGTGATTGTAGTACTCAGACATCCTGAGCGCATGCTCACTAGTTGAGCAATTCTCCTCCATCTTTTAGGCAAAGTACTTGTTATAGGTCTCATACCTCTTGACACGAGCATGAGTCTGAAATACCAATTTCAGCTCTTGGAACATCTCATATGCTCCATGACGTTTCAAAACATTTTTGAAGTCTCGGTTCTAAGCCGTAAAGCATGGTGCACTAAACTATCAAGTAGTCATCATATTGAACTAGCCAAACGTTCATAATGTCTGTGTTTGCTCCTGCAATAGGTCTGTCACCTAGCGGTGCATCAAGGACATAATTCTTCTATGCAGCAATGAGGATAAACCTCAGATCACGGACCCAGTCCGCATCATTGCTACTATCATCTTTCAACTTAGTTTTCTCTAGGAACACATATGAAAAACATAGGGAAGCTATAACGTGAGCTATTGATCTACAACATAATTTGCAAAATACTATCCAGACTAAGTTCATGATAAATTAAAGTTCAATTAATCATATTACTTAAGAACTCCCACTTAGATAGACATCCCTCTAGTCATCTAAATGATCACATGATCCAAATCAACTAAACCATGTCCGATCATCACGTGAGATGGAGTAGTTTTCAAAGGTAAACATCTCTATGTTGATCATATCTACTATATGATTCATGCTCGACCTTTCGGTATCCAGTGTTCCGAGGCCATATCTGCATATGCTAGGCTCGTCAAGTTTAACCCGAGGATTCTGCGTGTGCAAAACTGGCTTGCACCCGTTGTATGTGAATGTAGAGCCTATCACACCCGATCATCACGTGGTGTCTCAGCACGAAGAACTGTCGTGCATACTCAGGGAGAACACTTATACCTTGAAATTTAGTAAGGGATCATCTTATAATGCTACCGCCGTACTAAGCAAAATAAGATGCATAAAAGATAAACATCACATGCAATCAAAATATGTGACATGATATGGCCATCATCATCGTGTGCTCATGATCTCCATCACCGAAGCATCGGCATGATCTCCATGGTCACCGGCGCGACACCTTGATCTCCATCGTAGCATCGTTGTTGTCTCGCCAACTATTGTTACTACGACTATCGCTACCATTTAGTGATAAAGTAAAACAATTACATGGCGATTGCATTGCATACAATAAAGCGACAACCATATGGCTCCTGCCAGTTGCCGATAACTTTGTTACAAACATGATCATCTCATAAAACAAATTATATCACATCATGTCTTAACCATATCACATCACAGCAAGCCCTGCAAAAATAAGTTAGACGTCCTCTACTTTGTTGTTGCAAGTTTTACGTGGATGCTACGGGCTTCTAGCAAGACCTATTCTTACCTACGCATCAAAACCACAACGATTTTTCGTCAAGTGTCATGTTTTAACCTTCAACAAGGACCGGGCGTGGTCAAACTCGATTCAACTAAATTTGGAGAAACAGAAACCCACTAGCCACCTGTGTGTGAAGCACGTCGGTAGAACCAGTCTCATGAACGTGGTCATGTAATGTCGGTCTGGCCCGCTTCATCCAACAATACCACCGAATCAAAGTATGACATGCTGGTAAGCAGTATGACTATTATCGCCCACAACTCTTTGTGTTCTACTCGTGCATATAACATCTACGCATAGACCTGGCTCGGATGCCACTATTGGGGAACGCAGTAATTTCAAAAAAATTCCTACGATCATGCAAGATCTATCTAGGTGATGCATAGCAATGAGAGGGGAGAGTGTGTCCACATACCCTCGTAGACCGAAAGCAGAAGCGTTATGACAACGCGGTTGATGTAGTTGTACGTCTTCACGATCCGACTGATCCTAGCATCGAAGGTACGGCACCTTCGCGATCTGCACATGTTCAGCTCAGTGATGTCCCACAAACTCTAGATCCAACTGAGGTCCAGGGAGAGTTTCTTCAGCATGATGACATGGTGACGGTGATGATGAAGTTATCGACGCAGGGCTTCGCCTAAGCACTACGACGATATGACCGAGGTGGAAATCTGTGGAGGGGGGAACCGCACACGGCTAAAAGATCAACTTGTGTCTATGGGGTGCCCCTTCCCCCGTATATAAAGGAGGGAGGAAGAGAGGAGGCCAGCCAGGTTGGGCGCGCCAGGGGGAGTCCTACTTGGACTCCTAGTCCAAGTAGGATTCGGCCCCCCCTTTTCCTTTCTTCCACCGGAGGGAAAGGGAAGGGAGATAGAGGGAGAAGGAAAGAGGGGGGGCAGCCCCCTCCCCTAGTCCAATTTGGTTTGGGAAAGAGGAAGGTGTGCCCCTCCCTTGTAGCCTCTCTCATCTCCTCCAATAAGGCCTAATAGGCCCATTACTTCTCCCGAGGGGTTCCGGTAACCTCCCGGTACTCCGAAAATAATGCTTGAACCACTCGGAACCATTCTGATGTCCAAATGCAACCTTCCAATATATGAATCTTTATGTCTCGGCCATTTTGAGACTCCTCATCATGTCCGTGATCACATCCAGGACTCCGAACAACCTTTAGTACATCAAATCACATAAACTCATAATACTAATCGTCGTTGAACGTTAAGCGTGTAGACCCTACGGCTTCAAGAACTATGTAGACATGACCGAGACTCATCTTCAGTCAATAACCAATAGCGGAACCTGGATGCTCATATTGGTTCCTACATATTCTACGAAGATCTTTATCAGTCAAACTACATAATGACATACGTTGTTCCCTTTGTCATTGTTATGTTACTTGCCCGAGATTCGATCGTCGGTATCATCATACCTAGTTCAATCTCATTACCGGCAAGTCTCTTTACTCATTTCGTAATACTTCATCCCATAACTAACTCATTAGCTACAATGCTTGCAAGGCTTATAGTGATGAGCATTATCGAGAGGGCCCAGAGATACCTCTCCGAAACACAGAGTGACAAATCCTAATCTCGATCTATGCCAACCCAACAAAAACCTTCGGAGACACCTGTAGAGCATCTTTATAATCACCCATTTATGTTGTGACGTTTGATAGCACACAAGGTGTTCCTCCAGTATTCGGGAGTTGCATACTCTCATAGTCTGAGGAACATGTATAAGTTATGAAGAAAGCAGTAGCAATGAAACTGTAATGATCATAATGCTAAGCTAACGGATGGGTCATGTCCATCACATCATTCTCCTAATGATGTGATCATGTTTATCAAATGACAACACATGTCTATGGTTAGGAAACATAACCATCTTTGATTAACGAGCTAGTCAAGTAGAGGCATACTAGGGACACTATGTTTTGTCTATTTATTCATACATGTACTAAGTTTCCGGTTAATACAATTCTAGCATGAATAATAAACATTTATCATGAAATAAGGAAATAAATAATAACTTTATTATTGCCTCTAGGGCATATTTCCTTCAGCGATCCCCCCCCCCTCTGCAAGGGGAGGAGGAAGAAGAGGATGGCCTCCGAAGACTCGGAGGGGGTGGTGCCGAAGAGGGGGAAGATACCCTTTCAAACAGTTCGGACTCAGAGTCCGAACACATCCCCAAGAGACCTCCCAGGGTGAAGCCCCTGGCTGAATCGTAAGTTTTTCTAATCTTACCGTTCGTTTTCCGCTTACCTACCTCTGTTACGTAAGTTATATTATTAGTTACCTTTCAGCCCTCCTTGTGAGATTCCGAACACCCCCTCGTTGGAGGGGAACTCCCTGCCGCCCGAGTAGGAGGAGAGCGATGTGCCATCGATTGCCCCCTCACCTACTGGCATGGAGGACACCGAGGTGTTGTCCCGAAGGACTTCTCCTGGCCGAGGAGGGGCAGACGAGGCTGTCAGGAAGGCGCCTGAGGTTAACACCTCGGCCATCGAAGACCTGGGGGAGGTGACCCCCATGACAACCAATAGTGGGAGCCCCATCAGTCCGGGCCCCCGCCGCACACCATTCCAAAGGCCAATGCGGCTCTGGGAAGGGATGCGCAGCCCCCTTTGAGGGGGGAGCAGCAGCTCCATCAGCGGCCTCCGTTAATCCGGAGGCGGCTCATGCTCTGGAGGAAGCGCTGCAACACACTTCCATCATGGAGGAGCACCGCACCCTGATGGATGCGGTTATGGAAAAGGTTTAGTATGAAAAAAGCAGACTGAATGAAGCCTTCAATAGCCTATTAACGGGCTTTGAGGTATGTGACGTAATGCTCTAAAAGACATTTCATATGAAAGGATGAACCAGTGTATAGACAGTAGCCCCTGACACTCTGTCCGGATTAGAATAATTTGGATAGAGGATACCATGACAATTCAGACATTAATATATTGTGCTAATTTGTGTAACATGCATCCATGTGGGCGGCTACCGCCCATGCCACAGAGGTTTCCGAGCTTAATCAGAAGCTTCGAGTGGCCGATGAGGAGCTCGACGGCTCCTTTGCGGCGATCGTGAAGGGGTGGCAATCGGGGTGGTTCTACATCACCGAGCCGCGCGGTGCCAACTAGGCAGCGTCCCACGAGTTCCGATTCGGAGCCCCCATGCGGCTCACTTCCTGGGAGAAGAAGGGCCTGTCCTGGGGCGATTCTACGAAGCTGACCGGACTCCAGACATGCATCAAAAGCATGAAGGACAAGAACATCAAGCTTGTCAACGTGATCCAGGTCATGCTTGTTCGCCGGATCCTGCCCTGCCAAAGGCGGGCAGTCAATCTATGGGAGTTCATCCCGGCCGAACACCAGATGCTCCGGAAGCTCTACGACATGACGCATAAAGGCGCATGGAAGGTGCTTTTCAAGGCCTCCGAAGTACCTCCTCCCACATCCGAGGACCGCGGGCTTCATGCCGCGCGGGCCCCTAGTCAGGTGAGTTCTCATATTACCACCAGACCTGGTTCTTCCTAATATATTCACAGGAGAGCCTTAAGTAGTTATGCATATTTGTTTCAGGATTATGTGGAGACGGCGGAGCAGGTTTACTATCCGGCTGCGCTGCTAGAAGGCCCAGTCGATGCTCTCCTGACGGAGATGCTAGTCCCGGCATCGTACAAGGTGCCGGAGAAGAAGGCTGAGAAGAAGGCCCCGGGGACCTGAAAGGGTCTCCGTCGCAAGGTTGTGCCAGAGGCCTCGTCCGAGGACGACGAGGCGCACTCCTCCCACGAAGGGGAGCAAGAAGAAGAAGAAGACGCTCCATCCAGAAAGGATGAGGGGTCTGGGGAGGCGGACCAGGGGGGCGGAAAAGGCCCCCGGTGCAAGGCCATCTACCCTTGTCGTCTGATGACGACGAGACAGATTCTTCCCGCGGAGGCGGGAGGAACCAAGAAGAAACTCTACCTCCCCGCACTGGGGAGGAGAGAAAGAGAAAAGCCGCCCCGGAGGGGGAGGCTGGGGCATCCAAGAAGGGAAAGGCATCCCTTCCGGACTATTCCGCCACAGCCGCTCACAGCGAGGAGGGGTGGCTGGCCCGGGGGAAGCCCCCAGTGCAATCGTAAGTGTCCGCATTCTATCATGGTTTCACTTCATAGTTTTTATACTTATAGTGCCGAACATATATACAGTCCGGCCAGGGCTCACCCCGAGGTATCTTCCTCCGGGTCCCTGAGCGATTTGGCGATAAATTCGCTTCCGACGGCCACTACCCCTCAACATGCGGATGACACGGAGGTGTTGTCCTGAAGGCTCCCAGAGTAGGGGGAGGTGACTCTGGAGACACCCCACGGCGGGATTCCAGATGGCGGACACGCGGGGTTCAAGATCCCCGTGGATCGTGTCGATGAGATCCATGGCCAACCGGGCTCTCAGCCGAACACAATTCTGGAACCTTCGATGGTTCCGGACTCAGGCGGGCGACCCCTCGTTAGGGAGGGTGAGCCGTCTGTGTCGCGGACTTCCGTTGCACATGAGGCGCCGGACTTTCTACTGGAAGCACTTCGCGGCGCTTCCCTGGATGAAGGGCATCGTACTCTTATGAGTACGGTGATTCAGAAGGTTTCGTCCGCCAAAAGCGGACTAACCGAAGCTTGCACCAGCCTCCTAACAGGCTTCGAGGTAAGTAATAAATATGTGCAAAATTACCACCCGATAGGCAGTAGCCCCTGAAACTCTGTTTGGTGTTCGGAAAGAAAAGACAAATGGAGGGTCAATTATAATCCGCAGGAGTCTAATAATAAGTATTGTTGTTAATAAGCAGGCTATGTTGCTTGCTGCTGCTGCCCGTATTGCCGAGGTTGCCGAACTGAAGCGGGACCTGGAGCAGGCGCAGGGAGAGCTCGACCTCACGAAGAGGCAGCTCGAAGAGAACAAGGGTAAGTGATTCCCGCTCTTATGCATTTAAGGATAGGCGGAATTGGTGAGTCTAACACCTAAGTGTCGTGACTGTGTAACAGGGGCCACCGCCGAAGTGGCATCCCTGAAGAAGGCGCTATCCGAGGCCGAAGACAAGGCGGCCTCGGAGTGTAAGGAGCGCGAAAAGCAAAGTGCTAGGGTAGGTGAGGTACAGCAAGAGCTCCAGGACCTCGGCAAGCAATGCGAGTCCGTGGAGCATGATCTGAAGGTGAAAGAGGCCGAGCTTGCGAAGACCCTTGTGAATTTGAAAGACGCCAAGGCCGAAGCCGAGAAAGCACAGCAGGAGATCCAGGAGGCCAAGAAGATAGCAGCGAGTAAGAATTTCTTTATGTAAAGCAAACATGTGGAGGACGCGTTTCTTTTACTTACTCGGATTCGGAGCTCTCCAGGGGCATTCGCATATCTGCCACGCAGCGTATCAGACGCTGCGGAGTTCTACCGTGCCCAGGAGGGGAACTCAACGGAGAAGTTGTTCTGGTCCCAGTATGCTGGGGCCGAACACCCTATGCCTCTGAGTGACCAACTGAAGCAATTGGTCGAACTCCACAGGGCGGCCGAACTGGATATGAAAGGTTTCATAGTCCGGATGTGGCCTAGTGAGCTCATGCCCAGTAGCTACTTTGGCCTGATTAAGCGGATGGTGGATGTCTGCCCGCGGCTTGAGGTGATCAAGCGATCCGTTTGTATCGAGGGTACCCGCCGGGCCTTTGCCCGCGTCAAGGTGCATTGGGGCAAGCTGGATGCAAAGAAGCAGGTCAAGGACGGGCCACCGGAGGGCAAGGCGCATCGCCATCCCGAGCTGTACTATGATGGCGTTATGAAGGGTGCTCGTCTCATGGCTGATGAATGTACCAAGGACACCGTTTTTGAATGAATTAAGTTCTGTCATGTTTGTAATTTAAGGACGAAGTTACTTGCGCTATGTAGCACTTTTGTTATTTAAAATATTACCTTCTGTGCGGCTGTTTATAAAATCCTGAAAGTAGGCCAGTCGTCGGCTTCCGCCCCCATGTGACTAGCACTGACGTGTTTGTGGAAAACCCGGACACTCTTTATCCAAATGTTTGGTCCCTTAAGAAGGTGTCCGGCGCAGCGAACGAGACAATCGAACTATGCGGCTTTATAACTTTCACTTAGCCATAGAAGTCTACAATTTTAAATATCGGCGAAGCCCCTAGAATCCGGAAGGCCGGATTGGGGCGCTATATACGCCTAGATCGGACAAAGCCGATTTATCGCCTAAAGCGGAAAATCTTTAAGGATTTTAGTACCTCTCGAACAACGACTAGCTCTCGCCACATCATGCCGGTCAGTTTTCGGCTTTCTCTACTGAGGTGCTCGTCCGGAAGAACCGGGACACAATCGCAGTAGTTCTCCCTGCGCTACCTTAGCCGATATAACGGAACGTAAGGCACCAAAACAAGGGAGCCGGGCTATCCCAACTGTAGACCCAAGACATGATTTGGAGCTGATGCATATAATGTTATAAGTTCAGGGTGCCGCACTGTTGAAAGTGTTCGGACTTTATTTGCCATATTATGGGGCGCCATGAGAAGCCCCTGGCAAACTGACCGCACCAAGGTGTACGGGTGCAATATGAAATAATAATTTATAAGAGAAAAAATGCTCAAATAAGAATAATAAGCTGACACTATATATAATCTCCCATTGATGAAAAATATGTTTAAGCGTATGTTTACAAAGGATGCATTAAGCGGAGATAAATAGGACTATTTGACATGTCCTATCCAGGGGCAGGCTGTGTACAGATAGATAAAGCAGGTATATTGATCGCAAATAGATTCCACCTGGGTTTTCCCTTCTGTGTTGCACGTCTGTTGCCTCCTTGGATGTCTCTCCCATATGAGTCCGGCAATTCGGCTCTTTTGAGGATGCTGCACTAACGCGGTGTCCTGAAAGGTAAGAGGGAAAGAGTATGAAGGTATTTGGCGGTTACCCGCACTATCGACTGCATCGTTGATGCGCCTCCCCCTATGCCCATGGTATCTTGAGTGCGTAGTTGTGTACGCGTGGCACGAATGCTGTTTTGGAGGGGCTTGAGCGGAGGCCGGACTGCTAATCACGCTCTTGGCGTTCCTGATGATCCTGTTGCGGGGTGTTCCGGACTCGCTTGACAGTGCTCGAGGTTGTTGCCGGATTGGTTTATCGGAGTAGGCCGCATTGTACTTCTGCCGCGAGGACTGCCGTATGTTCTTCTGTTCGAAGGGAGCGGTCCATATTTCCATTGACAGTGATGACCCCGCGCGGTCCTGGCATCTTGAGCTTGAGGTATGCGTAATGTGGTACCGCATTGAATCTAGCGAATGCGGTTCGTCCGAGCAGTGCGTGGTAACCACTACGAAAAGGGACGATATCGAAGATTAACTCTTTGCTCCGGAAGTTATCCGGGGATCCGTAGACCACTTCTAGTGTTATAGAGCCCGTACAGCGGGCCTCTACTCCAGGAATTACACCTTTAAAGGTAGTTTTGGTGGGCTTGATCCTTGAAGGATCAATGCCCATCTTGTGCACTGTGTCCTGATAAAGCAGGTTCAGGCTGCTGCTGCCGTCCATAAGGACACGCGTGAGGTGGAATCCGTCGATGATTGGGTCTAAGACCAATGCGGCTGAGCCGCCATGACGGATTCTAGTAGGGTGATCCCTACGGTCAAAGGTGATCGGACAAGCTGACCATGGATTGAACTTGGGGGCGACTGGCTCCATCGCATAGACGTCCCGTAGTACTCGCTTCCGTTCCCGCTTGGGGATGTGGGTGGCGTAGATCATGTTGACCGTTTTCACCTGGGGGGGAAATTTCCTTTGTCCCCCCGTGTTCGGACGCCGGGGCTCTTCGTCATCATCGCTGTGCAGCCCCTTGTCCTTGTTTTCAGCGTTTATCTTGCCGGCATGTTTGAACACCCAGCAGTCTCTATTGGTGTGGTTGGATGGTTTGTCCGGTGTGCCATGAATTTGGCACGAGCACTCCAGTATGCGGTCCGGACTGGACGGTCCCTGATTATTTCTTTTGAACGGCTTTTTCCGCTGTCCGGACTTAGATCCGCTGAATCTGGCATTGACTGTCATGTCTTCAGTGTTGTCACCGTTGTTCCGTCTCTTATGTCTGTTGCGTCGTGGCTTGCCGTTAGTATCGCGGCCATCCGAAGTGCCAGAATGTGGCGTGGTGCCGCTGCGAGCCAACCAGCTATCCTCACCTGCACAGAAGCGGGTCATTAGTGTTGTGAGAGCTGCCATGGACTTGGGTTTTTCCTCGCCGAGGTGTCGAGCGAGCCACTCGTCACAGATATTATGCTTGGAAGCTACCAAGGCTTCGACATCCGGACAGTCGACTATTTGGTTCTTTTTAGTTAGGAACCGAGTCCAGAATTTCCGGGCTGACTCTCCAGGCTGTTGAGTAATGTGGCTCAGGTCATCAGCGTCCGGTGGTCGCACATATGTGCCCTGGAAGTTATCAAGGAATGCGTCTTCCAGGTTTTCCCAACTACCAATGGAATTTGCTGGCAGGCTGTTTAACCAGTGTCGGGCTGGTCCTTTGAGCTTAAGGGGAAGATATTTGATGGCGTGTAGATCATCTCCGTGGGCCATGTGAATGTGGAGAAGGAAATCTTCGATCCATACTGCGGGGTCTATTGTGCCATTGTATGATTCGATGTTTACGGGTTTGAACCCTTCTGAATTCATGATCCATCACTTCATCAGTGAAGCAGAGGGGGTGTGCGGCGCCTCTGTGCCGGGCTATGTGGCTACGCAGGTCGGATTGGTCTGGGTTGCTGTGTTCGGCCCGGCCGGACTTGTTGATGATGTATCCGGCGTGACGGTCATCATCGCGCGCTGGGGCACGCCCCCGCGATCCGTAGATCGATCTTGGTTGTCCTGCTTTGTTTTCCAGAATATCTTGCAGGTCTTGCCTGTTGCCCTGGGCCATAATGTGTCGGCGTGGGGGTGCGGGCTGGTATCCGGGCTGATATCCTGTTTTATCCCAGCCATGGGGTGGTCGGTCAGCCGTTTGGCGTTCGAGTCCATATTCCTCGGCTGCCAGGACTTCAGTCCATCTATCTGTGAGCAGGTCTTGATCAGCTTGGAGTTGCTGTTGCTTCTTCTTCAGGCTCCTCGCAGTGGCTATAAGCCTACGCTTGAAGCGCTCCTGCTCCACGGGGTCCTCAGGCATGCCAAATTCGTCGTCGCCGAGGCTAATCTCGTCTTCAGAAGGGGGCATGTAGTTGTCCTCCTCTGGGTATGCGTTCATCGCCTATTCTTCTAGGCTGACCTGCTCATCTTCCTATTCGGCCTACTCGAAGGCGGGCTGGTCAGGGTCATATTCTTCTTCGGCGCCATCCGGATTATTTTCGTCTCTGGGGCCAGTATTGCTGTGGCGGGGCTTGGAGCGGCACCGACGACGCCCATGCTTTGTTTTTCTTCTCGAGGGGTTATCCTCCGTTGCCTCATCGCCATTTGTTTCCTTTGGAGTGTCCACCATATATATATATCGTATGAGGAGGTGGTCGTCCACCGCCCGGTGAGCGGTGGCTCCTGTAATTCTCCTACATCATCGTCCGTACCGTCGATGTCTTCGGGGTCGAAGTCAAGCACGTCGGTTAAATCATCGATCGTGGCAATGAAGTGGGTGGTGGGTGGGCAACGAATTCCGTCGTCGTCCGCTTCCCACTCAAGCCAGACATAGTTCAGCCCAGGGTCTCCTGACAAAGAGAGAGACTTCAATAAGTTCAGCATGTCACCAAAGGGCGAGTGCTGAAAGACATCCGCCGCGGTGAACTCCATCACCGGAGCCCAACCAGGTTCGGCGGGCTCGAGGACATGCGGATTGGAACCTACAACCGGATATGAATCCGGGGGTCTGGAGTCAATGGCTCCCTCAGAAGTGAGGCATGTGTTCGGCTCCATCACCGATGAGGGTACGTCCTGCGGGGCAGGGTCCAGCCCTCCGTCCTTAGGCAACGCAATCTGCCCCGGATTTAGATTAGGGGCTTCTGCCGGGGTAATATCCCGAGCATCGTCTGACAGCAGGTCTAAGCCGTGCTCATCATGACTGTTCGGCGCTCCTGGTGCTGGCCAGAATCTGTCGAAGATCAAGTCTCCATGAATATCCACTATGTAGTTCAAGTTTCCGAACCTGACCTGGTGGTCGAGGGCATAGCTATCGATTTGCTCCAGGTGGCCAAGCGAATTGGCCCGTAGTGCGAAGCCGCCGAACACGAAGATCTGTCCGGGGAGAAAAGTCTCGCTCTGGACAGCATCGTTGATGATGATTGAAGGAGCCATCGAGCCTGACAGCGACGACACAGAGGAACTCTTAATGAAAGCACCAATGTCGGTGTCAAAACCGGCATATCTCGGTTAGGGGGTCCCGATCTGTGTGTCAAGGCTGATGGTAACAGGAAGCAAGGGACGCAGATGTTTACCCAGGTCCGGGCCCTCTCGATGGAGGTAAAACCCTACTTCCTGCTTGATTAATATTGATGATATGGGTAGTACAAGAGTAGATCTACCACGAGATCGTAGAGGCTAAACCCTAAGAGCTAGCCTATGATGGTATGATTGTAATTGTGATCGGCCTTCTAAGGACCAACCTCTCCGGTTTATATAGACACCAGAGAGGGCTAGGGTTTACATGGAGTCGGTTACAAGGAAGGAAACATAATATCTGGATCGCCAAGCTTGCCTTCCACGCCAAGGAAAGTCCCATCCGGAAACGGGCCGAAGTCTTGAGTCTTGTATCTTCACGCTTCAATAGTCCGAACATTGTACACAGTCCGGCTGTCCGGATACCCCCTAATCCAGGACTCCCTCAATGAGCAAACAACTTATGTGGACAAAATAATCAACTAGCATAAGAAGGCAAAACAAGCATAGCTTCAAAACTTTAAGCACATATAGAGGAAACTTGATATTATTGCAATTCCTACAAGCATATGTTCCTCCCTCATAATAAGTTTCAGTAGCATCATGAATGAATTCAACAATATAACCAGCACCGAAAGCATTCTTTTCATAATTTACTTGCATATAAAATTTACTACTCTCCACATAAGTAAATTTCTTCTCTTGAATAGTAGTGGGAGCAAACTCAACAAAATAATTATCATGTGAGGCATAATCCAATTGAAAACTAAAATCATGATAACAAGTTTCATGGTTATCATTATTCTTAATAGCATACAAGTCAGCACAATAATCATCATACATAGCAACTTTGTTCTCATAATCAATTGGAACCTCTTCCGAAATAGTGGAATCATCACTAAATAAAGTTGACACTCTTCCAAATCCACTTTCATGTTCATCACAATAAGATTCAACATCCTCCAAAATAGTGGGATCACTAATTCCTAAAGTTGACACTCTTCCAAACCCACTTTCATCAATATAATCATCATAAATAGGAGGCATGCTTTCATCATAATAAATATTCTCATCAAAACTTGGGGGACAAAAAATATCATATTCATCAAACATAGCTTCCCCAAGCTTGTGGCTTTGCATATCATTAGCATCATGGATATTCAAGGAATTCATACTAACAACATTGCAATCATGCTCATCATACAAAGATCTAGTACCAAAATTTTTAATGCATTCTTCTTCTAGCACTTGAGCACAATTTTTCATCCCATCATTCTCACGAAAGATATCAAAAAGACGAAGCGTATGAGACAAACTCAACTCCATTTTTTTGTAGTTTTCTTTTATAAACTAAACTAGTGATAAAACAAGAAACAAAAAGATTCGATTGCAAGATCTAAAGATATACCTTCAAGCACTCACCTCCCCGGCAACAGCGCCAGAAAAGAGCTTAGTTGACGGGGTGTGGGTGTCACTTACCTAGCCTCCCCAGCAACGGCGCCAGAAAAGAGCTTGATGTCTACTACACAACCTTCTTCTTGTAGACGTTGTTGGGCCTACAAGTGCACAGGTTTGTAGGACAGTAGCAAATTTCCCTCAAGTGGATGACCTAAGGTTTATCAATCCGTGGGAGGCATAGGATGAAGATGGTCTCTCTCAAACAACCCTGCAACCAAATAACAAAGAGTCTCTTGTGTCCCCAATGCACCCAATACAATGGTAAATTGTATAGGTGCACTAGTTCGGCGAAGAGATGGTGATACAAGTGCAATATGGATAGTAGATAAAAGTATTTGTAATCTGAAAATATAAAAACAGCAAGGTAACTAATGATAAAAGTGAGCGTAAACGGTATTGCAATGGTAGGAAACAAGTCCTAGGGTACATACTTTCACTAGTGCAAGTTCTCTCAACAATAATAACATAGATAGATCATATAACAACCCCTCAACATGCAACAAAGAGTCACTCCAAAGCCACTAATAGCGGAGAACAAACGAAGAGATTATGGTAGGGTATGAAACCACCTCAAAGTTATCCTTTCTGTTCTATCTATTCAAGAGTTCGTAGTAAAATAACATAGAGCTATTCTTTCCGCTCAATCCATCATAGAGTTCATACTAGAATAACACCTTAAGACACAAATCAACCAAAACCCTAATGTCACCTAGATACTCCATTGTCACCTCAAGTATCCGTGGGCATGACTAAACGATATGCGTCACACAATCTCAAATTCATCCAACCAACACAAAGTACTTCAAAGAGTTCCCCAAAGTTTCTACCGGAGAGTCAAGAAAACGTGTGCCAACCCCTATGCATAGGTTCATGGGCGGAACCCGCAAGTTGGTCACCAAAACATACATCAAGTGGCACGTGATATCCCATTGTCACCACAGATAAACACGGTAAGACATACATCAAGTGTTCTCAAATTAAAGACTCAATCCGATAAGATAACTTCAAGAGGGAAACTCAATTCATCACAAGAGAGTAGAGGGGGAGAAACATCATAAGATCCAACTATAATAGCAAAGCTCGCGATACATCAAGATCGTGCCATAGAGAGAACACGAGAGAGAGAGAGAGAGAGAGAGAGAGAGAGATAGAGAGATCAAACACATAGCTACTGGTACATACCCTCAGCCCCGAGGGTGAACTACTCCTTCCTCATCATGGAGAGCACCGGGATGATGAAGATGGCCACCGGTGATGGGTTCCCCCTCCGGTAGGGTGCCGGAATGGGCTCCTGAGAGGTTTTTGGTGGCTACAGAGGCTTGTGGCGGCGGAACTCCCGATCTATCTTGATATTCGATGTTTTTAGGGTACGTAGGCTTATATAGGCGAAAGAAGTCGGTCGGGGGGTGCTCGTGTTGGGGAATGTTGTAGAAAATAAAAAAAATCTATGCTTCACCAAGATCAATCTATGGAGTCATCTAGCAACGAGCGAGGGGAGTGCATCTACATAACCTTGTAGATCGCGTGCGGAAGCATTCAAGAGAACAGGGTTGAGGTAGTCATACTCGTCGTGATCCAAATCACCGGAGATCCTCACGCCGAACGGACGGCACTTCCGCGTTCAACACACGTACGGTTGGGAAGACGTCTCATCCTTCTTGATCCAGCAAGGGGGAAGGAGAGGTTGATGAAGATCCAGCAGCACGACGGCGTGGTGGTGGATGCAGCAGCGATCACGGCAGGGCTTCGCCAAGCTTCTGCGAGAGGGAGAGGTGGTGCGTGGGGAGAGGGAGGCGTTAGAGACTTGGGTGCGGCTGACCTCCCACCCACCCCCCTCTTTATATAGGCCCCCTGGGGGGCGCCGGCCCTAGGAGATGGGATCTCCAAGGGGGGTGCCGGCCAAGGGGGTGGCTTGCCCCCCAAGGCAAGTGGAGGCGCCCCCCACCCCTAGGGTTTCCAACCCTAGGCGCAGGGGGGGCCAAGGGGGGCGCACCAGCCCACCAGGGGCTGGTTCCTCTCCCTCTTCAGCCCATGGGGCCCTCCGGGATAGGTGGCCCCACCCGGTGGATCCGCGGGACCCTTCCGGTGGTCCCGGTACAATACCGGTGACCCCCAAAACTTTCCATATGGCCGAAACTGCACTTCCTATATATAATTCTTCACCTCCGGACCATTCCGGAACTCCTCATGACGTCCGGGATCTCATCCGGGACTCCGAACAATTTTTGGGTTACTGCATACTCATATCTCTACAACCCTAGCGTCACCGAACCTTAAGTGTGTAGACCCTACGGGTTCGGGAGACATGCAGACATGATCGAGACGCCTCTCCGGTCAATAACCAACAGCGGGATCTGGATACCCATGTTGGCTCCCACATGCTCCTCGATGATCTCATCAGATGAACCACGATGTCGAGGATTCAATCAACCCCGTATACAATTCCCTTTGTCAATCGGTATGTTACTTGCCCGAGACTCGATCGTCGATATCCCAATACCTCGTTCAATCTCGTTACCGGCAAGTCACTTTACTCATACCGTAATGCATGATCCCCTGACCAGACACTTGGTCACATTGAGCTCATTATGATGATGCATTACCGAGTGGGCCCAGAGATACCTCTCCGTCATACGGAGTGACAAATCCCAGTCTCGATTCGTGCCAACCCAACAGACACTTTCGGAGATACCCGTAGTGCACCTTTATAGTCACCCAGTTACGTTGTGACGTTTAGCACACCCAAAGCACTCCTACGGTATCCGAGAGTTGCACAATCTCATGGTCTAAGGAAATGATACTTGACATTTGGAAAAGCTCTAGCAAAACGAACTACACGATCTTTGTGCTATGCTTACGATTGGGTCTTGTCCATCACATCATTCTCCTAATGATGTGATCCTGTTATCAATGACATCCAATGTCCATAGTCAGGAAACCATGACTATCTGTTGATCAACGAGCTAGTCAACTAGAGGCTCACTAGGGACTTGTTGTGGTCTATGTACTCACACATGTATTACGATTTCCGGATAATACAATTATAGCATGAACAATAGGCAATTATCATGAACAAAGAAATATAATAATAACCATTTTATTATTGCCTCTAGGGAAGCCCTCCAACAGTCTCCCACTTGCACTAGAGTCAATAATCTAGTTACATTGTGATGTATCGAACACCCATTGCGTTCTGGTGTTGATCATGTTTTGCTCTAGGGAGAGGTTTAGTCAACGGATCTGCTACATTCAGGTCCGTATGTACTTTACAAATATCTATGTCTCCATCTTGAACATTTTCACGGATGGAGTTGAAGCGACGCTTGATGTGCCTGGTCTTCTTGTGAAACCTGGGCTCCTTGGCAAGTGCAATAGCTCCAGTGTTGTCACAGAAGAGTGTGATCAGCCCCGGCGCATTGGGTATGACTCCTAGGTCGGTGATGAACTCCTTCATCCAGATAGCTTCATGCGCTGCCTCCGAGGCTGTCATGTACTCTGCTTCACATGTAGATCCCGCCACGACGCTCTGCTTGCAACTGCACCGGCTTACTGCGCCACCATTCAAAATATACACGTATCCGGTTTGTGACTTAGAGTCATCCAGATCTGTGTCGAAGCTAGCATCGACGTAACCCTTTACGACGAGCTCTTCGTCACCTCCATATACGAGAAACATATCCTTAGTCCTTTTCAGGTACTTAAGGATGTTCTTGACCGCTGTCCAGTGTTCCATGCCGGGATTACTTTGGTACCTTCCTACCAAACTTACGGCAAGGTTTATATCAGGTCTGGTACAGGTCATGGCATACATGATAGACCCTATGGATGAGGCATAGGGGACGACACTCATCTTTTCTCTATCTTCTGCCGTGGTCGGGCATTGAGCCAAGCTCAATTTCACACCTTGCAACACAGGCAAGAACCCCTTCTTGGACTGATCCATATTGAACTTCTTCAATATCTTATCAAGGTATGCGCTTTGTGAAAGACCTATGAGGCGTCTTGATCTATCTCTATAGATCCTGATGCCTAATATGTAAGCAGCTTCTCCAAGGTCCTTCATTGAAAAATACTTATTCAAGTAGGCCTTAATGCTATCCAAAAGTTCTATATCATTTCCCATCAAAAGTATGTCATCCACATATAATATGAGAAATGCTACAGAGCTCCCACTCACTTTCTTGTAAACGCAGGCTTCTCCATAAGTCTGCATAAACCCAAACGCTTTGATCATCTCATTAAAGCGAATGTTCCAACTCCGAGATGCTTGCACCAGCCCATAGATGGAGCGCTGGAGCTCGCATACCTTGTTAGCATTCTTAGGGTCGACAAAACCTTCCGGCTGCATCATATACAGTTCTTCCTTAAGGTGACCGTTAAGGAATGCCATTTTGACGTCCATTTTCCATATCTCATAATCATAGTATGCGGCAATTGCTAACATGATTCGGACGGACTTCAGCTTTGCTACGGGAGAGAATGTCTCATCGTAGTCAATCCCTTGAACTTGTCGATAACCCTTAGCAACAAGTCGAGCTTTATATATGGTAACATTACCATCCGTGTCCGTCTTCTTCTTAAAGATCCATTTGTTTTCTATTGCTCGCCGATCATCGGGCAAGTCTGTCAAAGTCCATACTTTGTTTTTATACATGGATCCTATCTCGGATTGCATGGCTTCAAGCCATTTGTTGGAATCTGGGCCCCCCATCGCTTCTTCATAGTTCGAAGGTTCACCGTTGTCTAAGAACATGATTTCCAAGACAGGGTTGCCGTACCACTCTGGTGCGGAACGTGTCCTTGTGGACCTTCGAAGTTCAGTAGGAGCTTGATCCGAAGTATCTTGATCATCATCATTAACCTCCTCTCTTATCGGTGCATGCACCACAGGAACATCTTCCTGAGTTGCGCTACTTACCGTTTCAAGAGGTAGTACTTCATCAAGTTCTACTTTCCTCCCACTTAATTCTTTCGAGAGAAACTCTTTCTCCAGAAAGGACCCGTTCTTGGCAACAAAGATCTTGCCCTCAGATCTTAAGTAGAAGGTATACCCAATGGTTTCCTTAGGGTATCCTATGAAGACGCATTTTTCCGACTTGGGTTCGAGCTTCTCAGGTTGAAGTTTCTTGACATAAGCATCGCATCCCCAAACTTTTAGAATCGACGGCTTAGGTTTCTTCCCAAACCATAATTCATACGGTGTCGTCTCAACGGATTTAGACGGTGCCCTATTTAAAGTGAATGTGGCTGTCTCTAGAGCGTATCCCCAAAATGATAGCGGTAAATCGGTAAGTGACATCATAGATCACACCATATCCAATAGAGTGCAATTACGATGTTCGGACACATCGTTACGCTGAGGTGTTCCAGGTGGCGTGAGTTGTGAAACGATTCCACATTTCCTTAAGTGCATACCAAATTCGTGACTTAGATATTCTCCCCCACAATCTGACCGTAAGAACTTTATCTTTCGGTCACGTTGATTCTCTACCTCATTCTGAAATTCCTTGAACTTTTCAAAGGTCTCAGACTTGTGTTTCATCAAGTAGACATACCCATATCTACTCAAGTCATCAGTGAGAGTGAGAACATAATGATATCCTCTGCGAGCCTCAACGCTCATTGGACCGCACACATCAGTATGTATGATTTCCAATAAGCTGGTTGCTCACTCCATTGTTCCGGAGAACGGAGTTTTGGTCATTTTGCCCATGAGGCATGGTTCGCATGTGTCAAACGATTCATAATCTAGAGACTCTAAAAGTCCATCAGCATGGAGCTTCTTCATGCGCTTGACACCAATGTGGCCAAGGCGGCAGTGCCACAAGTATGTGGGACTATCGTTATCAACTTTACATCTTTTGGTATTCACACTATGAATATGTGTAACATTACGCTCGAGATTCATTAAGAATAAACCATTCACCAGCGGGGCATGACCATAAAACATATCTCTCATATAAATAGAATAACCATTATTCTCGGATTTAAATGAGTAGCCATCTCGAATTAAACGAGATCCTGATACAATGTTC
Organism: Triticum dicoccoides; assembly: GCF_002162155.2. Lineage (NCBI taxonomy): Eukaryota > Viridiplantae > Streptophyta > Magnoliopsida > Poales > Poaceae > Triticum > Triticum dicoccoides. The sequence continues at coordinate 524,671,168 of NC_041391.1, read as the reverse complement.
ATGCTCAAAGCTGGTACTAAATAACAATTATTGAGGTTTAAAACTAATCCCATAGGTAAATGTAGAGGTAGCGTGCCGACGGCGATCACATCGACCTTGGAACCATTCCCGATGCGCATCGTCACCTCGTCCTTCGCCAGTCTCCGCTTATTCCGCAGCTCCTGCTTTGAGTTACAAATATGAGCAACCGCATTGGTATCAAATACCCAGGAGCTACTACGAGCACTAGTAAGGTACACATCAATTACATGTATATCACATATACCTTTGGTTTTGCCGGCCTTCTTGTCCGCTAAGTACTTGGGGTAGTTCCGCTTCCAGTGACCACTTCCCTTGCAATAAAAGCACTCAGTCTCAGGCTTGGGTCCATTGTTTGACTTCTTCCCGGCAACTGGCTTACTGGGCGCGGAAACTCCCTTGCTGTCCTTCTTGAAGTTCTTCTTACCCTTGCCTTTCTTGAACTTAGTGGTTTTATTCACCATCAACACTTGATGTTCCTTTTTGGTCTCTACCTCTACTGATTTCAGCATTGAATATACCTCAGGAATGGTCTTTTCCATCCCCTGCATATTGAAGTTCATCACAAAGCTCTTGTAGCTCGGTGGAAGCGACTGAAGGATTCTGTCAATGACTGCATCATCCGGGAGATTAACTCCCAGCTGAGTCAAGCGGTTGTGCAACCCAGACTTTTTGAGTATGTGCTCACTTACAGAACTATTTTCCTCCATCTTACAGCTGAAGAACTTGTCAGAGACTTCATATCTCTCGACCCGGGCATGAGCTTGGAAAACCATTTTCAGCTCTTCGAACATCTCATATGCTCTGTGTTGCTCAAAACGCTTTTGGAGCCCGGGTTCTAAGCTGTAAAGCATGCCGCATTGAACGAGGGAGTAATCATTAGCACGAGACTGCCAAGCATTCATAACGTCTTGGTTCTCTGGGATGGGTGCTTCACCTAGCGGTGCTTCTAGGACATAATCTTTCTTTGCAGCTATGAGGATGATCCTCAGGTTCTGGACCCAGTCCGTATAGTTGCTGCCATCATCTTTCAGCTTGGTTTTCTCTAGGAACACGTTGAAGTTGAGGTGGACATGAGCGTTGGCCATTTGATCTACAAGACATTTTGCAAAGGTTTTTAGACTAAGTTCATGATAATTAAGTTCATCTAATCAAATTATTCAATGAACTCCCACTTAGATAGACATCCCTCTAGTCATCTAAGGGTAACATGATCCGAGTCAACTAGGCCGTGTTCGATCATCACGTGAGACGGACTAGTCATCATCGGTGAACATCTTCATGTTGATCGTATCTTTTATATGACTCATGCTCGAACTTTCGGTCCTCCGTGTTCCCAGGCCATGTCTGTACATGCTAGGCTCGTCAAGTCAACCTAAGTGTATTGCGTGTGTAAATCTGGCTTACACCCGTTGTATTCGAATGTTAGGATCTACCACACCCGATCATCATGTGGTGCTTCGAAACAACGAACCTTTGCAATGGTGCACAGTTAGGGGGAACACTTTTCTTGAAATTATTTCGAGGGATCATCTTATTTAAGCTACCGTCGTTCTAAGCAAATAAGATGTAAAACATGATAAACATCACATGCAATCAAATAGTGACATGATATGGCCAATATCATATTGCTCCTTTGATCTCCATCTTCAGGGCGCCATGATCATCTTCATCACTGGCATGACACCATGATCTCCATCATCATGATCTCCATCATCATGTCTTCATGAAGTTGTCACGCCAATGACTACTTCTACTTCTATGGCTAACGCGTTTAGCAATAAAGTAAAGTAATTTACATGGCGTTCTTCAATGACACGCAGGTCATACAAAAAATAAAGGCAACTCCTATGGCTCCTACCGGTTGTCATACTCATCGACATGCAAGTCGTGATTCCTATTACAAGAACATGATCATCTCATACATCACATATATCATTCATCACATCCTTTGGCCATATCACATCACAAAGCACTTGCTGCAAAAACAAGTTAGACGTCCTCTAATTGTTGTTGCAAGTTATTATGTGGCTTCTATAGGTTTCTAGCAAGAACGTTTCTTACCTACGTAAAACCACAACGTGATATGCCAATTTCTATTTACCCTTCATAAGGACCCTTTTCATCGAATCCGCTCCAATTAAAGTGGGAGAGACAGACACCCGCTAGCCACCTTATGCAACTAGTGCATGTCAGTCGGTGGAACCTGTCTCACGTAAGCGTGCGTGTAAGGTCAGTCCGGTCCGCTTCATCCCACGATGTCGCCGAAGCAAGATAGGACTAGTAGTGGCAAGAAAATTGACAACATCTACGCCCACAACTGCTTTGTGTTCTACTCGTGCATAGTAACTACGCATAGACCTAGCTCATGATGCCACTATTGGGGAATGTTGCAGAAAATAAAAAATTTCTATGCTTCACCAAGATCAATCTATGGAGTCATCTAGCAATGAGAGAGGGGAGTGCATCTACATACCCTTGTAGATCGCGTGCGGAAGTGTTCAAGAGAACGGGGTTGAGGTAGTCGTACTCGTCGTGATCCAAATCATCGGAGATCCTAGCGCCGAACGGACGGCACCTCCGCGTTCAACACACGTACGGTTGGGAAGATGTCTCCTCCTTCTTGATCCAGCAAGGGGGAAGGAGAGGTTGATGCAGATCCAGCAGCACGACGGCGTGGTGGTGGATGCAGCAGCGATCACGGCAGGGCTTCGCCAAGCTTCTACGAGAGGGAGAGGTGGTGCATGGGGAGAGGGAGGTGCCAGAGACTTGGGTGCGGTTGCCATCCCTCCCCCTCTTTATATAGGCCCCCTGGGGGGTGCCGGCCCTAGGAGATGGGATCTCCAAGGGGGGGCGCCAGCCAAGGGGGTGGCTTGCCCCCCAAGGCAAGTGGAGGCGCCCCCCACCCCTAGGGTTTCCAACCCTAGGCGCAGAGGGGGCCCAAGGGGGGTGCACCAGCCCACCAGGGGCTGGTTCCCCTCCCACTTCAGCCCATGGGGCCCTCCAGGATAGGTGGCCCCACCCGGTGGACCCCCGGGACCCTTCCGGTGGTCCCGGTACAATACCGGTGACCCCCGAAACTTTCCCGATGGCTGAAACTGCACTTCCTATATATAATTCTTCACCTCCGGACCATTCCGGAACTCCTCATAACGTCTGGGATCTCATTTGGGACTCTGAACAACTTTCGGGTTACTGCATACTCATATCTCTACAACCCTAGCATCACCGAACCTTAAGTGTGTAGACCCTACGGGTTCGGGAGACATGCAGACATGACCGAGACGCCTCTCTGGTCAATAACCAACAGCAGGATCTAGATACCCATGTTGGCTCCCACATGCTCCTCGATGATCTCATCGGATGAACCACGATGTCGAGGATTCAATCAATCTCGTATACAATTCCCTTTGTCAATTGGTACGTTACTTGCCCGAGACTCGATCGTCGGTATCCCAATACCTCGTTCAATCTTGTTACCGGCAAGTCACTTTACTCATACCATAATGCATGATCCCGTGACCAGACACTTGGTCACATTGAGCTCATTATGATGATGCATTACCGAGTGGGCCCAAAGATACCTCTCCGTCATATGGAGTGACAAATCCCAGTCTTGATTCGTGCCAACCCAACAGACACTTTCAGAGATACCCGTAGTGCACCTTTATAGTCACCCAGTTACGTTGTGATGTTTAGCACACCCAAAGCACTCCTACGGTATCCGGGAGTTGCATAATCTCATGGTCTAAGGAAATGATACTTGACATTTGGAAAAGCTCTAGCGAAACGAACTACACAATCTTTGTGCTATGCTTAGCATTGGGTCTTGTCCATCACATCATTCTCCTAATGATGTGATCCTGTTATCAATGACATCCAATGTCCATAGTCAGGAAACCATGACTATCTGTTGATCAATGAGCTAGTCAACTAGAGGCTCACTAGGGACTTGTTGTGGTCTATGTACTCACACATGTATTACAATTTCCGGATAATACAATTATAGCATGAACAATAGACAATTATCATGAACAAAGAAATATAATAATAACCATTTTATTATTGCCTCTAGGGCATACTTCTAACAGCTCGAGGGGCCCACAAGACAGGGGGGCGCGCCCAGTAAGGGGGGCGCCCTCCTATCACCTAGCCTCCTCGAGGATCTTCTGACGTGAACTCCAAGTCTCCAGGATGATATTCTTCCAAAAAATCACGCTGCCGAAGGTTTCATTCCATTTGGACTCCGTTTGATATTCCTTTTCTTCGAAATACTAAAACAGGCAATAAAACAACAATATGGGCTGGGCCTCCGGTTAATAGGTTAGTCCCAAAAGTAATATAAAGGTATATAATAAAGCCCATAATCATTCAAAACAGATAATAAAATAGCATGAATGCTTCATAAATTATAGGTACATTGGAGACATATCAGTAAGCACATGAGTCGGGCAACCCAACTATAGACCAAAGACATGATTCGGAACCGATCCATATAATGCAACATCTAGGACGCCGAAGAGCTCCCTATAGGTGTTTAGAATTTGGAATGTGCAAGGCCGAATACAGCCCCCTGGTGTGAAGTCCTGGCTAAAGCACATATGTCAGTCAGAAGTAAGGAGGGAATACGGATGATAATATAGCATGAGTACCAAACAAAAGGTGGTGATCATCTGCTTCCTTTATATGCTTGTTAATATGTCTAGGCGTGTTTCGACAGATAATGCCATGAATATTGAGGTCATGTTACATGCCAAAAATTTATATAAGGGAAAGGTTTATACAGGGCCCAAAAGTAGTGGTTTGAAGATCCCAGTGGTGCCCTACCGCACGTCTGCGCCGTTTCTCCTTAGTAGTGAATCCTTTGAGAGGAGGATTAGATGGTTGTCTACAAAGAAGAGAAAGAGGGTCCTAGAAGGGAGCCTCATGCAACCGAACATCTAGTAGGTTTTCGAATGAACCTGTAGTGAGAGAGAAAGAAAAAGGTATGTGAGGTCCAAATAGGGCCGAACTGTACTATGGACCTTTTACACGGTGTGCCTCCGGTGTTACCCAAGGTATTTTAAGTGTGTAGTTGTGTACGCGCGTTACATATACCGCAGCCTTATGGGGCAGTCGGCGGAGGCAGAACTGCTATTCGACGTCCGGGTCCACCGAGCTATCACCATGAGATGCGGACTAGACTCTTTTGGCAATGCCATTGGTCTTGATGACCGATGAATTGTTCGGCTTGATGAGGCCGCCGTGCACCTCGGCTGTTGGGGCCGCGGTGTGCTCTTCAGTACGGAGGGAGCGCTCCACATTTCCATTGACTGTGATGATGCCACGCGGTCCGGGCATTTTAAGCTTCAAATAAGCATAGTGCAGGACTGCATTAAAGCGAGTGAAGGCGGTTCGTCTGAGCAATGTGTGATAGCCACTGCGGAAAGGGACGATGTCAAAGATCAATTCTTCGCTGCGGAAATTGTCTGGAGAGCCGAATACCACTTCCGGTGTTAAGGAGCCCATACAACGGGCCTCCATGTTGGGTATTACTCCTTTAAAGGTAGTGTTACTAGGCTTGATTCTTGACGGGTCGATGCCCAGTTTACGGACAGTGTCTTGATAGATCAAGTTAAGACAGCTTTCGCCGTCCATAAGGACTCTAGTGAGGTGGTATCTGTCGATGATAGGATCGAGTACCAGGGCGGCTGAACCCCCATGACGGATACTGGTTGGATGATCCGTACGATCGAAGGTCATCGGACAAGCCGACCATGGGTTGAATTTTGGGGCGATAGGCTCTACGGTGTAGACGTCTCTTAGTGCGCGTTTGTGCTCCCTCTTGGGGATGTGAGTGACATAGATCATGTTCACTGTTTTCACCTTGGGGGGAAACTTCTTCTAACACCCGGTGTTCGGCTAACGGGGCTCATCATCGTCCTCACTTGGAGGTCCCTTCCCCTTGTGTTCGGTATTCAACTTACCGCTTGTTTGAAAACCCAGCAATTTCTATTGGTGTGATTGGCAGGCTTATCAGGGGTGCCATGAATCTGACAAGGCCTCTCGAGGATTTTGTCCAAATTGGATGGACCGTCCTTGTTGCCCTTAAAAGGTTTCTTCCGCTGACCGGGTTAGAACCACTGAATCCAGCATTGACTGTCGTGTCTTCTGTGTCATCATTATTGTTCCGGCACTTGTTTTTATTGTGGCATGGTCTACCATTGTTGTCCCTGGCCTCAGAGGTGACGGGGGTTGCTGGAGCTGTTGCTTCTACGAGCTAGCCAGGTATCTTCGCCCGCACAGATGCGGGTCATAAGTGTTGTAAGAGCTGCCATGGTTTTCGGCTTTTCCTGCCCAAGGTGTCGGGCAAGCCATTCATCACGGAAGCTGTGTTTAAAGGATGCTAAGGCTTCGGCGTCTGGACAGTCCACGATTTAGTTCTTTTTCAATGAGGAACCGGTTCCAAAGTTCGCGAGCTGACTCTCCGGGCTGCTGGACTATGTGACTTAGGTTATCGGCATCCGGTGGCCGGACATAAGTGCCCTGAAAGTTGGCCCGGAAAGCATCTTCTAAATCTTCCCAGCTCCCATTGGAGTTCTCTGGGAGGCTATTCAACCAGTGCCATGCTGGTTCCTTCAACTTCAGGGGAAGGTATTTAATGGCGTGGAGGTCATCTCCACGAGCCATGTGAATGTGGAGAAGAAAATCCTCAATCCAGACGGCAGGGTCTATCGTTCCATCATACTGCTCGATGTTGACTGGTTTAAACCCTTCCGGAAATTGGTGCTGCATTACTTCATCAGTAAAGCACATAGGCTGTGCGGCACCTCTATATCTGGCTACATCACGATGGAGTTCGGATAACATCTGTGTTCGGTGCTGACCTCGAGTTTGATGATGTTCATCGCGCCAAGTTTGGTAGCCGTCCTCTCGTGCTGGAGCACACCCTCTGATCCATAGATTGATCTAGTCTGGCCGGCTTTATTGGCCAGGTCCTGACGTAAGTCATAAGTGTAGTCCGGTGTCGCTGTCTCCTTGCCTCTACAACGGGGTGGTGCGGGCTGGTGTTCGGCGTGATGAGCCATTTTGTCTCGTCCACATGGTGGTCGATCTGGTTGATCAGTGTAATTGTATTTTGACGGAATTGGCTCGAAGGCTTCATCGTTAAATTGTGGCAGCAGCCTACGCTTGGGGAAACTCCTTACTGGTCGCTCAAGGCCGTATTCTTCGGCAGCTAGGACCTTGGTCCATCTATCATTGAGCGTGTCCTGTTCATCTTGAAGCTGCTGCTGTTTCTTTTTTAGGCTCCGCGAAGTGGCGATGAGTTGTCGCTTGAAGCATTCTTGTTCAAGAGGTTCCTCTGGGATAATGAGATCTTTGTCACCGAGGCTCGCATCCTCTTCGGAAGCAGGTAAGTATATGTTGTCCTCCGTGTCCTCGTGATCAGCATGTTCAGGGCTGTACTAACCCTCCTCCCTCTCGTCCTGTTCGGGCGTGGTTTTGACGGGGTGGTCGCAGTCTTCGGCGTTATCCGGAGTGTCATTATCTCCGGTGCCGGTATTACTATCCTTTGCCCGACGCAATCGTGCGCAGCACCGCTGACGCTGGCGCTTTGGTGGTTCATCCATGGACTTGTCCTTGCCTGGATCTTGAATGCCATCATCGTCCTTTTTCTCACGAGTGTCCACCATGTATACATCATAGGTAGAAGTGGTCGTCCAACGCCTAGTGATAGGCGGGTTTTGGCTTTGTTCGGCGTCGACATAATCGTCCATGCCGTCGATGTCTTCGGAGGCGTAGTCTAGCATGTCGATTAAATCATCGACAGTAGCTATTAAGTGGGTGGTGCGTGGGGTGTGAAATTCCCCAATCTCAGCCCCCAGCCTAAGCTGGGTGTAGTTCGGAGGCAAGGCTTCCCTAATGGTGAGAGATTGTATTAAGACCGGTGCTTCCTCTAAGAGCGAAAGCTGGATAGGATTCTGCGGATCTGCGGGGCCGGGCACTTAATCGGGCCCGATGGACGCAGTCCTCGACAGTTCAGAGTTGTCGTCCAGAGGCGAGTCCGGATCTCCAATGACTGGGAGAGTCCTGTTTGACTCCGGGTTCACCAACGGCGCGATCACATCTGGGTCTCTGGTTGGGAGCTCCATGATAGGAGAAAGTCCGGTGGGGTCGATCCTCCCGTCTTTGGATGACACGATCTGCCCCGGATCTAAGGCCAAGGCAGGTGTGATCATTGACCCCTGGACGGGATCTACTAGCGGATCTGAAGGGCCTTTTTCATGAGGGTAGGGAGCGTCAGTCGAGGCTGCGAACCCCTCGAAGATCAGATCATCAGCGATATAATTCAGGTTCCCAAACCTGATCTGGTGACCGGGGGCATAACTGTCGACCTGCTCAAGGTGGCAGTTGAGTCGACACGTAGCACAAAGCCGACGAACATGAAGACTTTTCCAGGAAGAAAAGTCTCCTGTGACACAATATCATAGTTGATGAAAAGGTGCGCCATCAATCCCTTTGTTGACGACATAACGAAGCTCTCAATGAAAGCACCAATGTCGGTGTCAAAACCGGCAGATCTCGGGTAGGGGGGCCCAAGCTATGTGTCTGAGGATCAATGGTAACAATGGACAAAGGGACACAATGCTTACCCTCGTTCGGGCCCTCTTAAAGGAGGTAAAACCCTACGTCCTGCTTGATTGTATTCGATGAGTGTCGGTGTCAAAACCGGCGGATCTCGGGTAGGGGGTCCCGAACTGTGCGTCTAGGCGGATGGTAACAGGAGAGAAGGGACACGATGTTTTTACCCAGGTTCGGGCCCTCTCGTTGGAGGTAAAACCCTACTCCTGCTTGATTAATATTGATGATATGGGTAGTACAAGAGTAGATCTACCACGAGATCAGAGAGGCTAAACCCTAGAAGCTAGCCTATGGTATGATTGTTGTTCATCCTATGGACTAAAACTCTCCGGTTTATATAGACATTGGAGAGGGCTAGGGTTACACAGAGTCGGTTACAATGGGAGGAGATCTTCATATCGTATCGCCAAGCTTGCCTTCCACGCCAAGGAAAGTCCCATCCGGACACGGGACGGAGTCTTCAATCTTGTATCTTCATAGTCCGGGAGTCCAGCCAAAGGTCTTCGTCCGGCCATCCGGACACCCCCTAATCCAGGACTCCCTCAGTAGCCCCTGAACCAGGCTTCAATGACGACGAGTCCGGCGCGCAAGTTGTCTTCGGCATTGCAAGGCGGGTTCCTCCTCCGAATATTTCATAGAAGATGTTGAACACCGGGGTAGTGTCCGGCTCTGCAAAATAAGTTCCACATTCCATCATAGAGAGAATAATATTTGCATCAATCGGATCTGCTGACATATTCCGTAGCATGACGTCACGGCCAGGCCTTCATTCGAATCGTTTTACTGTTCCACCTCAGCGCATTTAGCGAGGCGGTTTCCCTCGCACGTCTTGTCAAAGCAGAGATCGTGTCCCCTTATTCCGGGATTCTCATCAATACGGGCGTGGGTAACCCAACCGCGTCATTAACCATGGCGCTTGGGAGATAAGTGAGTTTTACTAGGCCGGTGGGGGCTCGTAGTTTCGGTCGCCCATATAAGGGGATAAGAATCCGCCCTTTCCATTCACGCCTTCTTCCTCCTCTACTTATCCGTCCCTGCGCGCTCGAGCTCTAGCGCCCAAGCCCGCACTTCCCACCTCAACCTTCTCCAATCATGTCCGGAGCGGGAGGTAGATGGATGGCCTCCTCCGTCACGGAGGGGAAAATCAAAAAACTAAGGAAGGCCGGATACTTGTCTGATGACATCGCGCACCGGCTTCCAGACAGGGGGTAACTCATCCCCACCCCTGGGCCCCATGAGAGGGTTGTGTTCCTTCCCCATTTCCTCCGCGGACTGGGATTTCCTCTTCACCCTTTCGTCCGGGGGCTCATGTTCTACTACGGCCTGGACTTCCATGATCTAGCCCCGAACTTCATCCTCAACATCTCGGCGTTTATCGTCGTGTGCGAGGCCTTCCTCCGCATCCAGCCTCACTTTGCCCTACGGCTAAAGATCTTCAGCGTCAAGCCAAAGGTTGTGAAAGGCCGACAAGCAGAGTGCGGAGGAGCCATGGCGGGCAAGATGGCCAACGTCACATGGCTCGAGGGTGCCTTCGTGGAAACCATCAAAGGGTGGCAGTCGGGGTGGTTCTATATCACCGAGCCGCGTGACCCTGAATGGGCAGCGGCCCCCGAATTTCGATCTGGCATCCCCACACGGCTCACATCTTGGAAAGAGACGGGCCTACTGTGGGGCAATTCGGAAGAGGTGACCGGACTCCAAACCTGCGTCCGAGACCTGGTGACCAAGAAGGTCAAGCTTGTCAACGTAGTCCAGGTCATGCTCTTCCGCCAGATCCTCCCGTGTCAATGACGGGACTTCAATTTGTGGGAGTTCGACCCGGCCCAGCACCAGACTCTATCCCGGCTCTTTGAAACAAAACACGAGGACGCCTGGAAGGTGCTTTTCAAGGGCTCCGAGGTCTCCCCTCCCATCATCGAGGATCGCGGATTCTGCGCCGAGCGCCAAGCCTCCGAAGTAAGCTTACTTTCAGTCCTTTACGGGACACTCGAATTTCATAGTTTGACTCTATGCAGGATCTAAACTCATGTTCCTTTGATAGGACTGGAAAAGGACATCCGGACGGTTTGACTGTCCGGCCCCTTTGCCTGAAGGCCCAGCAGACGCATGCTTGGCGAAGCTACTGGTTCCGGCACCTCACGTGGTGCTGGAGAGGAAGGCCAAGAAGAAGGCCACAGGGACCCGAAAGAGTTCCCGGCGCCTGGTGGTGTCGGATTCATCGCCCGACGGCCCCAAAGCACCCTCCGCCTCCGAGGACGAGGAGGAGGAAGAGGAAGAAGAAGAAGAAGAAGCCTCTCCCCCTCCCACGAGGAGGGAAAGAAAAGGAAGGTCGCCCCGACTGGGGAGGCCGGAGGGTCCAAGAAGGGAAGAACCCTTCTGCCGGACTACGCCTCCGATGCCGAAGACGGCGGGGAGGAATGGCCATCCAGGGTTAAGCCCCTGGCAAAATCGTAAGTATCCAGATTCCAGAATAATTTACGGCACTCCTTTGATGTATGGTTCCTTCTGATGCTGAATTCGATTATGTAGTCCGCCCCAGGATCAGCTCGGCGATTCGTCGAGCGGCTCTCTGGAATCGTCGGATGTGAACAGCGCTTCGCTCCCGACGGCCTCCTCCCCTCTCCCCACAGACGACGCAGAGGTGGAGTCCCAAAAGGGGTTAGACCCGGAGGAGGTGGTCCTGGAGGCGCCACAAGGCGGCCTCCCAGACTCCAGGCCCAAAGGGGATAAAACCCCGGAGGGATCTAAGCCCAGCCCTAGGCCGGACACCGCTCCGGAACCACCGACAGCTCCAGATTCCGGCAGGCGGCGCCTTCGGAAGAAAGGCGCGCCTACGACACCGGCGGCCTCCATCCAACCGGAGGCGCCGGACAATTTGCTGGAGGCGCTCAACGGCGCCTCCATCGACGAGGAGCACCGCACTGTTATGAGTGCGGTGATTCAGAAGGTTCAGTCCGCCAAGAGCGGGCTGACAGAAGCCTGTACAAGCCTGTTAACAGGCTTTGAGGTATGTGTTCAAAAAATATAAAAATGTTACCGCATAGACAGTAGCCCCTGATGCTCAGTTCGGCGTTCGGAAAGAAAAGCCAGGCTGAGGATCTGAAAAGATATACGCAGGAGTCTAATAGAAATGTGTCAATATGGGAATGCAGGCTGCGCTGCTGACCTCTGCCGCACTGGCTGCGGAGGTCAATGCATTGAAGGAAAGCCTCGAGCGGTCCGAGAGCAAGCTCGGCCGTGCCAAGAAGCAGCTCGAGGATAAAGAGGGTACATAGTACCGCCTGTAAATGTATATAGAAATACTTGGTTGCAAATAATGACAGGGCCAATGTAAATGTTGCAGGAGCCACGACCGAGGTGGCGACCCTGAAGGAGGCGATCTCCAAGGCCGAAAAGAGTGCGGCCTTGGAGCGCACCGAGCGAGAGAAGCAGGAGGCGCGGGTGGCGGAGGTGCGGCGAGAGCTCCAGGCTCTCGTGGAAAAACACGAGAGTTGGGAGCGTGACTCAAAGACTCGAGAGTCCGAGCTTGCCTTGGCTCTTGAGAGTGCCAAGACCGCTAAGGCCGAAGCCCAGAAGGCCCTTCAGGAGATCGAGGCGATGAAGAAGATAGCGGCGGGTAAGGCATTCTTTATGCAAAGCAAGAATATAAAAGTAAATTATCTGTTACTTACCCGAATCCGGAGCTCTCCAGGAGCGTTCGCCGATCTGCCCCGTAGTGTGTCTGATGCTGCCGCATTCTACCGAGCCGAAGAGGGGAGCTCGATGGAGAAGGTGTTCTGGTCTCAATATGCTGAGGCCGGACATCCAGTGCCCCTAAGCGACCAGCTGAAGCAGCTGGTCGAGCTCCACAAGGTGGTCGAACAGGCTATGAAGAGCCTCATAGTTCGGCTATGGCCTGGGGAAGCCATGCCTGGGAGCTACTTCGGTCTGGTGCGGCGGCTGGTGGACGCTTGTCCGTGGATTGAGGTCATCAAGCGCTCCGTCTACATTGAAGGTGCCCGTCGGGCCCTTGCCCGTGCTAAAGTGCACTGGGGCAAGCTGGACGCTGAGAAGCTTTTGACGGACGCGCCACCGCCGGGCAAGGAGTACCGTACGCCCGAGATGTATTATAAGGGCGTCCTGAAGGGTGCCCGCCGTAGAGTGGATGAGTGCTCCAAAGATGTAATTTTTTAGTAGACTCGCATTTGTTATTCTGTACGCTGAAAACTTTGTTCATGTGTGTTAAGCAACACTTGTTAATTTAAAATATTACCTTCTGTGCGGTCGTTTATCAAATCTGAGAGATGCAAGTTGTCGGCTTCGACCCCCATGCCACGAGTGCTGGGGTGTTCGGGATAAACCTGAGCGCTCTTGTTCCCATTCTTGGGTCCATCTAGGGAGGTGCTCAGCACAACGAACCAGGCCGTCGGACTTATGATGCCTTATCACTCTCACTTAGCCATAGAATTCTATAATTTTAAATTTCGGTGAAGCCCCTAGTATTCGGAAGACCGAGTTCGGGGCGCTATCCACGCCTAGGCCGGATAAATCCGGTTCCTCGCTCTAAGCGGCATAAGTCTTTAAGGACTCGTAAAACCTCGCGAACAGCGACCGGTCTCTCGCACTATCATGACAGTCAGTTTTAGCTTTCTCTACTGAGGTGTTAACCCAGCTCAACTGGGGTACAATCACAGTAGTTCTCCCAGTGCTACCTTAGCCAACATTGCAGAACGTAAGGTACCAAAACATGGGAGCCGGGCAAACCCAACTATTGACCGAAGACATGATTCGGAGCCGATGCATATAGTGTTATAAGTTCGGGGTGCCGCACTCATGAGAGTGTTCGGTCTTCTCACACCATGTTATGGGGTGTTTTAAGCCCCTGGTGTATTGTCCGTACCAAAGTGTACGGTTGCAGAATGTCATGACTGAACATATATGTATATAAAAAATAGATAAGTACAATAATAGATAAGAGATTTATATTGTTTATTAAAAAGGGCTGCCGCGAAAGCAGAACGATACAAGGAGTGCGATAAGTAAGAGATGGGATTATTTGACATGTTCCCCTCTAGGGGCAAGCTGCGGGATTGTAAGTAAAACAGGTATTAAGCTCGTTATAGAGACCACCTGGACGTTCGACGTGGCTTGCTCTCTCCCTGGCTGTTGCATCGAGTGTTCGGCGAGTGTATTGCCGGACAGGCCTTCCGAATAGTTGGGTCCTGAAAGGGTGTAAAAAGGAAAATGGTGAAATAGGGAGCCCCTTAGTGCGGTTGAGCCGCATTCTGGGCGTGCCGTAGTTGTGCCCCTCCCCTTATGCCCATGGTATCTCTAAGGCGTAATTATGTACGCGTGGTACCAGTATCACCATTTGGCGGGGGCTGGGGTTGGGGCCGCATTGCTATGCTTGCTCGGAACGTGCCATCCGGATTTGTTGTAGGTTACTTCGGGCTCGCTTGACGTTGTCCGGACGTTTGACACCTGGATTGGAGAACTGCCTTGAGAGGCTACTCTGTACTTCCGCCGCCAGGGCCGCCATGTGCTCCTCCGTTCGGAGAGAGCGTTCGGTGTTTCCGTTTACCGTGATGACTCCGCGAGGTCCTGGCATCTTGAGCTTGAGATATGCGTAGTGCGGTACCGCATTGAATTTTGCAAATGTGGTTCGTCCAAGCATGGCGTGATAGCCGCTACAGAATGGGACTATGTCGAAGATTAACTCTTCGCTCCAGAAGTTATCCGGGGATCCGAAGACCACTTCGAGTGTAACCGAGCCTGTACAGCTGGCCTCTACACCTGGTATGACGCCTTTGAAGGTTGTGTTTGTGGGTTTAATCCTTGAAGGATCGGTGCCCATTTTTTGCACTGTGTCCTGATAAAGCAGGTTCAGGCTGCTGCCGCCGTCCATTAGGACTTTGGTAAGGTGAAATCCGTCAATAATTGGGTCTAGGACCAATGCGGCGAATCCGCCGTGACGGATGCTGGTGGGGTGGTCCCTTCGATCGAAGGTGATCGGGCAGGAGGACCATGGGTTGAACTTTGGGGCGACTGGCTCCAACGCATAGACGTCCTTGAGAGCACGCTTCCGCTCCCTTTTGGGGATGTGGGTTGCGTATATCATGTTCACCATCCGAACTTGCGGGGGGAATCCCTTCTGTCCTTTGTTGTTCGGCGGCCGGGGCCCCTCCTCGTCATCGCTATGTCGCCCCTTGTCTCTGGTTTTGGCACTTAACTTGCCTGCTTGCTTGAACACCCAACAATCCCTGTTGGTGTGATTGGCTGGCTGTTCGGGGTTGCCGTGTATCTGGCACGAGCGGTCGAGTATCCGGTCTAAGCTGGATGGGCCCGGAGGGTTTCTTTTGAATGGCTTCTTCCGCTGACCGGGTTTAGAGCCTCTGTATCCGGCATTGGCTGCCGTATCTTCAGTATTGTCGCTGTTAATGCGACGCTTATGCTTGTTGCGACGTGACATGTCGTTGTTGTCCTTGGTATCCGAATTGTCGGGGCTCTTGGTTATGTTATTGCTATGAGCTAGCCAGCTGTCTTCTCCCGCACAAAAGCAGGTCATGAGTGTCGTGAGGGCTGCCATAGATTTGGGCTTTTCCTGTCCTAGGTGCCGGGCAAGCCATTCGTCTTGGATGTTGTGCCTGAAGGCTGCAAGGGCCTCGGCGTTCGGACAGTCGACTATTTGGTTTTTCTTGGTTAGGAACCGTGTCCAGAATTGTCTGGCCGATTCCTCTGGCTGCTGGATTATGTGGCTTAGGTCATCGGCGTCTGGTGGTCGCACATAAGTGCCCTGGAAGTTGTCAAGGAATGTGGATTCC
The DNA here is from genome assembly GCF_002162155.2 of Triticum dicoccoides. NCBI lineage: Eukaryota > Viridiplantae > Streptophyta > Magnoliopsida > Poales > Poaceae > Triticum > Triticum dicoccoides. The sequence continues at coordinate 524,655,728 of NC_041391.1, read as the reverse complement.
AGGTCCTCCCAACAACTAATTGACTCTATTGGCAGGCTGTTAAGCCAATGTCGAGCTGGTCCTTTAAGCTTGAGCGGGAGGTATTTGATGGCATGTAGATCATCACCACGGGCCATGTGGATATGAAGGAGATAATCCTCGATCCATACCGCAGGATCTGTTGTGCCATCGTATGATTCGATGTTTACGGGTTTGAAGCCCTCGGGGATTTGATGATCCATTACTTCATCTGTGAAGCATAGTGGGTGTGCGGCGCCCCTGTACTGGGCTATATCACGACGCAGCTCGGATGAGCTTGGTCTGTTGTATTCGGCCGGGGCGTACTTATTATGTCCGGCGTGACGGTTAGTGTCACGTGAAGCGGGGCGCCCATGCGATCCGTAGATCGATCTTGTTTGCCTTGCCTTATTCTCCAAGATGTCTCGCAGGTCTGTTGCGTCTCCCCGTACTCTGGTATGTTTTGAGCGGTGCCGGGGTGCGGCTTGGGTCGAGGTGAAAGTGCTAGTTATCGACTAGAGGGGGGGTGAATAGGCGATTTTTATGAAAGTCTTCAAAACGTGGAAGTTTCGAAGACAAACAATAGAAATAACCTAATTGATATGCAGCGGAAGATAGACTACAACAAGCAAGCCATAGTCAAGTATGCAATAGCGTTAACGTACGAAGACTAATAGCAGCTAGGTAGTAGGATCGGGATGGAAGATAGTATGAAGCCAATCAACAATAGTAGTCAAGCAATGAAGTCAATCAGATAAGACAGATAAGCAATGACTTCACAAAGACAAACTCAAAGTAAAGGAGGGAAGAGATAGAACCAGTCACTTGTTGAAGACACAGGATTTGTTGGACCATTTCCAGTTGCTGTGACAACTGTACGTCTGGTTAGGGAGGCTGAGATTCAACTCAGAAGACTGTGTCTTCACCTTATTCCCCTTGAGCTAAGGACACTTAGTCCTCGCCCAATCACTCTGGTAAGTATTCAAGGTAGACTTCCGAACCTTCACAGACTTCGTTCACCCGGCAATCCACAATGACTCTTGGATGCTCAGAACGCGACGCCTAACCGGCTGGAGGATACACAGTCCTCAAGTGTAATAAGTCTTCAGGTCACATAGACAGAAAGACTTCAGTGATGCCTAACACTCTTTCATCAAGGCAACTGTAGGGGGTGGGCTATTTATAGCCACAAGGCAACCCGACCTGATATGTCCGAAATGACCTTGGGTCACTAAGGAACTGACATGTGTTCCAACGGTCAGATTTCAAACACACGCGGCAACTTTACTTGGGCTACAAGCAAAGCTGACTCGTCCAGCTCTGGATAAGGTTTGATCTCATTTTCTTCGCTCGAAGACATAGGATTTGACTTGAGCATCACTTAAGTCACTTTGACTTAGTTCACTTGGACCCCACTTAACAGTACGGTGGTTCCTATGACTCAACAAAGAAGAAAAGGAAGCAACGAATCCACACAGTCTTCGCGCTCCATAGTCTTCACGCAATGTCTTCTCATGTCATAGACTTCAATATGAATATCTTCTCATACCACCATTGTCTTCAATGTCTTCATACATTTTTAGGGGTCATCTCCAGTAGGTAAACCGAATCAATGAGGGACACTACCTGCGTTATCCTGCAATTCTCACAAACGCATTAGTCCCTCAACCAACTTTGTCGTCAATACTCCAAAACCAACTAGGGGTGGCACTAGATGCACTTACAATCTCCCCCTTTTTGGTGATTGATGACAAACTGGTTGAAGTTTTCAACGGGGATAAAGTATGTGAAATTGTAAAGGATAGGAATTGTCTTCATAAGTAGCAAGGGCTCCCCATGAAGATGTGCATATAAGTAATTTTGCTTTTGGAATGCAAATGCACATGGCAGGTTGTACTTGTGGAGATCCACTTCAACTTATGAAGATAATTCATCATGCATGAAATGATATAGCTTATAGGATGACATGCATAATGAAAAATGGACGTCTGCAGGATGATCTAAGTGCAGAAGTTATCATCGCACATGCGGAATTTATCATCGCATCATTGTAAAGCAAACAAGTAGCAGACGACCATCAAGTTTAGGTGTTACAACTCAAAGAACCAAATGTTTTTAAAAAGCAAGAGTTGTAAGCACGAGGCAAAAATATAATGCAACCGCCCATATGAACCCGCTTGAAGACTATCAAACTCATACGCTTCTCCCCCTTTTGTCAGTAATGACCAAAAAGGTTTGAAGACATAGAGCATCTACTCGTCCTCATGAGGAGTAGTTGAAGCAGCAGGGTTGTCGGTGTCGTTTGGTGGCGGTGCAGATGAACTTGGTGCAGTGTCGATGCGTGCGGAAGTAGGAGGTGGTGAAGTAGCATCATCTTCTTCATCGATCACTCTGGCATTGACAGTTGCCGCGGAGGAAGAATATTCAGAATCTTCAAGAGATGGAGTACGACGTAGGACAGCAGTCCATGGAGGAGTGGAGTCAAACTGGAATCGTTCATTGAAGCCATCGTCTTGAAGATTTGCTTCAGCACTAAGCAGGGTCAAGCTCTTCCATGATCACCGGCAAGTTTCATGAGCAACAAAGGCATTCTTGGTGGCAAGGTTGCGAATGCGATTGACATCCACCAAGAGGCTTTGCATCTGTCTCTTGAGCCAGAAATGATGCTTATCCTGTTTTTGATGAAGGGCCACAAGAAGTTCTCGGTCGTTGAGAACGCGAGAACGCTTCTGAGGCCTTTGGGCAATGGTGCTTTCAGTGGCTTCAGTGGGTGCTCGATGAGGCAGACGAGTGTTTCCAGCCAAAGGATAGATTCGTGTCGCCGCTTGAACACCTTCAATAGGCTGAGTGAAGCTTTGGTGCTCGGCATTCTGAAGACAAAGAGGCTTCTTGGCAGGTTCAGGGTATATAGCTTCAACTGACATATCAACCTCTGGTAGAAAAATCACATGATTGTGAGCAGATGGTTGATAGTCGACAGATGAGTGTCGCTTGATGAGGCGCATGACCCATGGAGCATAAAACTCCAGACCAAATAGGTCAGAGCCGGAAGCAGCAAGTTGCCTGATGAAGAAGTCTTGCGCATTGAAGCTGATGCCATTGAAAATGTAGAAGACCAAAGTCTTCATAGCTCCTACAAGCTTTGTCGCTGATGAATGTCCTTTGATAGGCCATAGAGTTCGCCTGATGATGTGATATATGGTGCGTGGCAGATACTCAAGGTCTTCAACAAAGAACTCTGTTGGATATTCAGCATCACGTGGCAAGGGCTTCATCATGCTCAACATCTGACTCATATTGTGTTCAGCCTTATGGAAGATGCTTTCCAGAGCATTGCGGTGATTTGGACAACCATGTTCATAGAGTTCTCCGGGAGTGGATAGGCCTGTAAGCTCAATGATGTCGAGAGCTTTGGCTTCATGATGAACATTTCCTGTCATCCACTCTAGAATCCATGTCTTGATATCTCTGTTGTAGCCGCGAATGTGCAAAGTAGCATAGAATTGAAGCAATAGCTCTTCATTCCAGTGTTCTTTATCTGTGACAAAACTGAGCAACCCAGCATCACGAAAGCAATCAAGTGCTTCTTCTAAGCAGGGCAGTCCAGTAATGGCTTCAGTGTCGAGGCGCGTATGAGGGAAAATGCGCCCTTGATCATATAGAACACATGAGTAATAGCTTCGCTGCTGATGACTCCAGAACCGATCTAACGATATTCTTGGCTTCGTGTAGGGGTTCTTCGAGCTGTCAAAGAATGTGTTGTGGCTCTTGAAGCCATTTGCATTGAAAGACCCTGGTGAGTTTGCAGTACCTGGAAACCTTGGCAGTCTTGGCTTGGGCTTCTGGACCTGAGGCCTATGCTCAATGTGATAGTCAAATTGAGGACCAGAGACATTAGGCGGAGGGACCAGAATGGGCCATCTTACTGTGATTAGCTCGCCATGGTTGTATGCTTGCTCGATTGTATAGGGCCGTGGTGGCGGAACAGGAGCAGTGGCAGCAGCTGAGGCTTCAGGCTGCACAACAGGTGCTTCAGGAGCAGTTGCCTCATTAGCTTCAGGTGCAGTGGCCTCATTAGCTTCAGGCACACTGGTTAGTTCAAGCTCCACATTAGCTTCAGCCATGACAACATCATTGGCTTCACTTGCGTTGGTTATGGCAGCTTCAGGATTTTCAACCTCCACTTGAGGAGCTGGAGGGTTAGGCATAGACACATTCACTTCATGAACTGTTTCGTCAGGCATGGGGGGAGTTTGGACATGTTCTTCTTGACGTTCCTCATCGGCTGATGCAACCGGATTGTCTTCAGCAGCTTGTGCTTCTGACATAGAGACATTCATAGTTGGAGTGGCTTCAGAGAACACCTGACGTGCAACAGGTTGACGGTGCACTTCTCCTTCTGGAACGCTCGGAAGAGGGACTTGAGGCCTTGGTCCTTTGCAAAGCCTTTGTAGTACAGGCGACGCCTTTGGAGATGGAGTGGGAAGGTCCTCATCCTATTCAACTTGGACGGATGGTGTGGTTTGTTGATGTTGGGGAGTACTGGGGGAGTCTTGTTGCTGTGGGTGATCAGCCCATGATGCATCCTGAGCAATTGGCGTCAGAGGACGACCAATGTTGATGTTTTCGTTGTTTGTATGAACAGGCGATGATACCACATTATATTCGGTCTGAGGAAGAACTTCATCATCTTCAACATTGTCATGATGACCAATGTCTTCAGCAGCGGTGGGTTCAGCTGCTGGTATATCTTCAGCTTCAGGAGCCTTTGTGGAAGCAGGCTCATGAACAGTCATGCGAAGTTCTTGGGATGCAGATGCAGGACGAACCACTGAGATGGGTTCAACAACAAGGGGCTCTGTGGGAGCAGCCCGACTCTTCTTGGTCTTGCGCTTCTTCTTGGAGGGAGCGGCATCAGAGGCTTCAGTGTTCTTCCTCTTTCTGGCTTCAGCCTCGGCAGCCCTCGTCTTCTTCTGTTCAGAAGCGGTTGTGGTGACCTTTGGCTTCGAGCCAGTCATGCTGCTCGGGAAGATAATGCGTGGGGCTTCTTGGCTTAAAGGTGCGGGCTGGTCAGCAGAAAGCTTCTTCTTTTTCTTTGCAGCCATCCTGGGGTCAATGCCAGGACGGCCAAGTGACTTGCGCTTCTCAGCCTCATTGTAGGCAAGCACACACTTATCAGCCAAACGCTTCATGCACTCACGAGAGCCTTGAGCTTCTTGGCGCTTCTTCAAAAAAGCTTCTTTAAGCTCATGCAGCATGACTATGAAGTTTCGGACGTCTTAAACACTTAGCTTGGCCACATGCTTCTTGAATTGAGCCTTCTCATAATCAATCTTGTTCTTGAGCTCAACGATTCGCTGAGCGAGAGCCAGCTCAGAAGCAATGGCACCATTGAAGGCGACACTGAGGCCAATGGGAAGCTGTAAATCTTCAAAGCTGACATTGGGGGTGTCGAACCACTCATCAATGAAATTGTGGATGATGCCCACATCAAAGAGAGGCAAGTTGTTGAAGATTTCTGCTTCTTCCTTGCTCTTTATCAGCTGCTCAAGAGCATCATCAGCAAGATCTTCATCACTTGACAGATCAATGGGTTCTTCACGCAGAATGGCGGCAGGAGTCAAGGCTTGATCAGTATGCCTGACAAGTTGCTTTTTCTTCTCCGTCTTCTTGGAGATACGGGATTGATCTTCAGACTGCACACTGGCTTCAGGAGGTGCAGTGGCCAGAGGCTTCGCGCGTAAAGCTTTTGGAGGTGCTGATTTAGAAGCCTTTAGCTTCTTTTGCTTCTGTGGCTTCGAAGGAGGAGCTGGGGCTTCATCAGTGTCAGCATCATTATCAGAATGATCTACCTTGGCACCTTGGACCAAGATGTAAGTGATGAGGCCATCAAGGTTTGCAAAGGGGCCAATTCTGTTTTCTTCAGCTTCACATGTGCCATCATCACGGGGAGCAGAGGGACCAGGATTGAAGTCTAATCCCCGTGACTTCTTGTTTTCTTTTGCCGAAGCCTTAGCAAACTGGAAGTTGCACTTGAAGAGATTGTCGTCACGACACCAGAGCAATGATGATGGGTCGGCTTCTTCAGGCTGTGGCCCACGGACCATGCAAGGATAGAATTCTTGCGCAATGGCTTCAGCTTTGTTCTTGGGGGGAAGGCCTCGATAGAGAATATCACCCCAAGGGCTCTTGATAGCATTTTTCTCTGCGTACTCCTGGGTGACGAACTTGTACTTGTACCACTATTCAGCCCAATAGCGTCGAATCCATTGGATTCGAGTCTTGCGCTGATTGTAATCTTCTTCAGGATCTGTTTTATACATTTCTGCCAGATCATCAGGCAGATCCCTTGATGTTCCCCCACGATGTTGTCTGCCACCCTTCCTTGCTGATTTTTCTGCAGCCATGAACTTCAAGCTGAATGGCTTCAGTATGTTCAGAGGCTTCAGAGATTTACGCTTGCTGGTCAAGCAGGAACTGGCTTCAGGAGAATTGATATGATGTTGTAGGTATTCTGCAAACGAATGCAGACTATGAGAACCAAGGGATTCTCCCACGGACATGTACGTGTGACATCATTAGAGATGCGAGGGAAGGGGAAGAGGTCATATGCATTCTCAGAAGATTTTGAAGATAAATCAGTTTGAAGATATTGACCTCATGATGCGAAGACATTCACTTATATAGGTGAGTTGGTTCCAGATTTGTACCAATCCGTGAATGAGTACAAGTGAGGAATCAAACTAGTCAGGAAATCTAAGTGAATTGACTCGGCAGTATGAGATGCAGACAGAATAGATCTAACATTGAATAGGCAGAAACTACTTTTGGTAAACAGGATGAATCTTGAAGATCAAAAACGTGGTAAAAATAGAGTTATAATCACCGCACGAAGAACTGCTAGACGCGAAGAATAGGAGACCGAGCAGTTCAGCCCACCGTGCCCTAACTTGTCGACGGAGGACACCTACGGCGACGGCGGAGAGGACGATGTCCGCAGCCGGTGTGAGGACGGTGTCGGAGAAGTCGCGGCAGCTAAGCGCTTCGTCGCCGACATCGTCGCGAGCTAGCGGTGGCGCTAGGGTTTTGACGGAGGTGGAGAGGTGGAAGAAGGATTTCTTTACCGCAGGGGACAAATATTTATAAGTAGGTGAGAGACACAGCGCAATTACGCTGGTGCCCCTGGCGGTTCACATCTGAGGGGTACGTGGCAAGCATGCAACATACTTAGAATTGTCCCACGTTCCCACGCCCGCCAGGCATGTCGGAGAGTTGTTCCGGCTTCTCTGGATTTCAACAATAAAGATAAGTCATTTAAAACAGATTTAATGTTTGTCTCTTTGCCTTCTGCTGACTAGGACACAGAGAAGACATTCGACAGTTTCAATAGAATGCATATGATTTGGACAGATAGAGTTTGAGATAGGAAGCATAGAGAGGTTAGGGTCCGATCACATTCACTTAGTTCAAAAGATTCAATCTTGAAGACATAACTATAAGTGAATGCTATAGAGGATAGAACACTAGTACATTTATATATCAGAAAACAATCAAATCATCGTAGTGTAGAAGATCATGAAGATAAATTGAAACTGAAGACAAACCAAATGCGAAGTTATTGCAATATAACACCATGAGTGAAACACTTCAAACAGAGAAAGTTGGTGGTGGCGTTACCCACTGTATAGGAAGTATTAGACCCAGACACGGCGCACAATTATCGTGGCGCTCCGAAGTCAAATTCCATGTTAATGTATTCACACTCAGAGTGTAAATCTTCATTGATTGAAGATATGCATTACTTTGTGTGTTGCACATCTAAGTCATCAACATGCATAAGTGTTAGGATGTGTGCCTGATCACAGGACATTCGAGGATTCCAAGATATTTAGCTCACACCGTAACTTGCAAAACCTTCTCTCATCCAAGGGCTTTGTGAAGATATCTGCCAGTTGCTCTTCAGTGTTGACGTGCATGATATCTATATCTTTCTTCATAACATGATCTTTGAGAAAGTGATGATGTATTTCAATGTGCTTTGTCTTCGAGTGCTGGACTGGATTGTTGGCTATCTTGATGGCACTTTCATTGTCGTGGAAGAGAGGTACTTGTTTCAGGTTGATGCCATAATCCTTGAGAGTTTGCTTCATCCATAGAAGCTGAGCACAACAGGATCCAGCAACAATGTATTCAGATTCAGCAGTTGAGAGTGATACACAGTTCTGCTTCTTTGAAGACCAACAGACAAGTGATCGACCAACAAAATGACATGTGCCTGATGTAGACTTGCGATCCACCTTGTCACCAGCATAATCAGCATCCGAGAATCCAACCAAATCAAATTTTGAGCCCTTGGGATACCATAATCCGAGTGTTGGGGTGTAAGCCAAATATCGAAGAATTCGCTTCACAGCTAAGTGATGCAATTCCTTTGGTGCCGCTTGGAATCGAGCACACATGCAAACACTAAGCATAATATCTGGCCTAGATGCACATAAATAAAGCAAAGAACCAATCATGGAGCGGTATACCTTTTGATCGAACTCTTTACCATTGTCGTCGGGACCAAGATGGTGTTTGGCTGGCATTGGCGTCGTGTAGCCTTTGCAGTCTTCCATTCCAAACTTCTTCAGACAATCTTTGAGGTATTTTTCTTGAGATATGAAGATGCCATTTTGTTGCTGACGAATTTGAAGACCAAGGAAGAACTTCAGCTCACCCATCATGGACATTTGATATTGCTCTTGCATCATGTACCCAAACTCATCACTGTACTTCTGGTTGGTGCAGCCGAAGATTATGTCATCCACATATATTTGGCACATAAACAGTTCACCATCATATGCCTTTGTGAAGAGTGTGGGATCGAGGGATCCAGGTTTGAAGCCTTTGCTCTTCAGGAAGTCTTTGATTGTATCATACCAGGCACGAGGAGCTTGTTTGAGGCCATACAGTGCTTTGTTTAGCTTGTACACCATATCAGGATGTTTTGGATCTTCAAAGCCAGGTGGTTGTGCGACATATACTTCTTCTTCAATCTTGCCATTGAGAAATGCACTCTTTACATCCATTTGATATAGCAAGATGTTGTGATGATTAGCGTAGGCTAGCAGTATGCGAATAGCTTCAAGTCTAGCAACAGGAGCAAATGTTTCATCGAAGTCAGTTCCTTCAACTTGAGTATATCCTTGAGCCACAAGACGTGCTTTGTTTCTAACGACTTGACCATGCTCATCTTGCTTGTTTTGATATATCCATTTTGTTCCAATAATGTTATGCATACGAGGAACAGGTCACTTGACAAGTTCCCAAACATTATTCATCTTGAACTGTTGAAGTTCTTCTTGCATGGCTTGAATCCATTCGGGTTCCATAAAAGCTTCAGCAACTTTCTTGGGTTCTGATATTGACACAAATGAAAAGTGCCCACAGAAGTTTGCTAACTGTGTTGCTCTTGAGCGAGTAAGCGGACCAGGCGTGTTGATGCTGTCAATTATCTTCTCGATTTGTACTTCATTTGCAACACGAGGATGAACATGACGAAGATTTTGCTCTGGCTGATCATTGTCATCATTGGGAGGATTGTCTTCGGTCTGAGCAGTGTCTTCAGGTTGATTTGGTGCAGAGATGATAAGTTCCTCTTCAGGCTGTGCTTCAGAAGGCATGATTTCACCAGTTCCCATCAGCTTGATAGATTCGCTTGGAGGAGCTTCATCTAGTGTACTTGGCAGAATTTCTCTTTGTGAACCATTGGTTTCATCAAATTTCACATCCGCAGTTTTAACGATCTTATAGATAAAGAGGTTGAAGACTCTGTAGGAGTGTGAGTCCTTTCCATAGCCAAGCATGAAGCCTTCGTGAGCCTTAGGTGCAAATTTTGACTTGTGATGGGGATTCTTGATCCAACATCTAGCTCCAAATACTCTGAAGTAACTGACATTTGGCTTCTTGCCAGTAAGGAGCTCATATGATGTTTTGTTCAGAAGCTTGTGGATGTAAACACGGTTGATGATGTGACAGGCTGTATCAATAGCTTCAGGCCAGAACTTTCTTGGTGTCTTGTATTCATCTAGCATTGTTCGAGCCATCTCAATGAGGGTTCTGTTTTTGCGCTCAACGATGCCATTTTGCTGAGGTGTGTACGGAGCAGAGAACTCATGAGTGATTCCCATTGTATCCAGATACAGATCAAGTCCAGTGTTCTTGAATTCAGTGCCATTGTCACTTCTGATATGCTTGATCTTCACGCCATAATTGTTCATTGCTCGATTTGCGAAGCGCCTGAAGACATCTTGCACTTCAGTCTTGTAAAGAATTATATGAACCCATGTGTATCTTGAGTAGTCATCAACAATGACAAAGCCATAGAGACAGGCAGTTGTTGTGAGGGTGGAGTAGTGAGTAGGTCCAAATAAGTCCATGTGTAACAGCTCGAAGGGTTGAGATGTTGTCATGATTGTCTTCGAGGGGTGCTTTGCCCTTGTCATCTTTCCAGCTTCACAGGCACCACACAGATGATCCTTCTTGAACTTGACATCTTCGATGCCAATGACATGCTTCTTCTTGACAAGTGAGTGTAAGTTCCTCATGCCAGCATGTCCTAGCCTTCGATGCCAGAGCCAGCACTCTGAAGCTTTTGTGAGAAGACATACGGCAAGCTGTGGACCTGCTGAGAAATCTACCACGTATAGATCATCTTTCCTATATCCTTCAAAGACTAGAGATTTGTCAGATTCCATTAGTACAAGGCAACGATATTTTCCAAATAGCACAATCATGTTTAAGTCACAAAGCATTGAGACAGACATTAAGTTGAACCCAAGGGATTCAATAAGCATCACTTTATCCATGTGTTGATCCCTAGAGATTGCAACTCTACCTAGACCCAATACTTTGCTTTTACCAGTGTCAGCAAATGTGATTTGACTCTTGTCGGATGGACGTAAGGTTGAGTCCATGAGAAGACTTCGATCACCAGTCATATGATTAGTGCATCCGCCGTCAATAATCCATTCTGAAGCTTTTGGTGACATGCCCTACAGTGCAGTTTAGGAGGATAGGCTTCACAAGGTATGTTGTGAAGCATAAGCATTTTATGCATACTAGGATTATCACAGCATAGATCAAGATTAGAACACACAGTATGACGGATAAGAGATTCATATGTGGAATACATAGTAAGTCATTTTATCATGCATCCCTTTATGTTTTAGGTCCCCAGCAATAATATCGGACGCCATTGATTGCTGGCTGGAGACCACATTCTGCAAAAGAGAGTTAATTCTTCTTCACCACCCACATTTTCAGGGGTGGCTTAGAAGCAATGAGTCTAAGTGCAGCATCTGAGAATTTCGGCTTTGAAGCCCTAGCAAATAGCCTTGCAGGAAATGAATGATACTCATGTGAATAAGCAGAAAAGTTCTTAGTTCTATGAACATAGCGGTTTGAAGACACATGCTCATATTCATGAGTCTGAGTATGATTTCCCTGCAAAACATTGGCGTTAGGGTGACTCAAGTGAGTCCTGTGTTCGTAAGTAGCCATTGGACCATATGATGCCTTTGGTCTGGGGTTTGTCTTCTTCCCTGGTGGTGTCATGATGACATTCACTGGAAGATTCTCAAGGCAGCTTTTGGGAACCCATATCTTCTTCATAGGAGGTCCATTCCTGCAGTTAGTACCAATATACCTGGCAAACACTTCACCATTCTGATTTTTGAAAAGTTTATAGTTTGCATCAAAGGATTCATCAATGATAATAGGATTAGCACAGGTAAATCCAGATAAAGTGGATGGATCCACTGAAGGTTCCTTTGCAGCAACCCATGTGGTTTTGGGATACTGCTCAGGCTTCCAATAGGAACCATCAGCATTCATTTTCCTCTCGAACCCAACACCCTCTTTCCTAGGGTTTCGGTTCAGAATGTGCTTTTTGAGGACATCGCAGAGTGTCTGATGTCCCTTCAAACTTTTGTACATCCCTGTTTCAAGCAATGTCTTCAACCTAGCATTTTCATCAGCAATACTAGTGGTATCCTCCACAGAGGGGTTAGTAACCACATCAGTAGTTGAAGACAATGAAACAGCAGGAGCAGTGGAACATTCAGCAACAGATGTAGCGTTATCACGCTCAATGCATTTTAAACATGGTGGTTCAAATCCATCCTGAGCGGGACTGATCTGTTGAGCGCGAAGTGACTCATTCTCTGTTTGAAGGTCTTAATGAGTCGCTTTCAATTTCTCAAGCTCTTGCTTCCTTTGAAGATAATCATAGGAGAGCTTTTCATATGTGGTTGAGAGCGTCTCATGAAGACTTTCAAGTTCTTGGTACTTAGCATGAAGATTTTTTATGTCTTCTACTAAGGACTGTGAACGTGTCATTTCCGTGTCCAACAGGTCATCGCTTTTGTCTAACAGTTTTTGAGTATGTTCCATAGCCCTTTGTTGTTCAGTAGCAATTTTAGCAAGTGTTTTGTAGCTGGGTTTACATTCACAATCAGAGTCATCTTCACTTGATGTTTGAAAGTAAGCATCGCGTGATTTTACCTTGGCACCGCGTGACATGAAGCAGTAGGTGGGAGCAGGATTGTCCATGTCACCAGCTTTAGCATTGGTGTGGAAGTCATTGCCTTCAGTGTTGAAGATGGACTTGGCAACATAGGTTGTGGCTAGAGCCAGACTCGCAACGCCAGGGTCGGACTCCTCTCCAGATTCCACCTCCGCCTCCTCAGAAGCAGAATCCTCCTCTGAATCCATTTCCTTGCCAACAAAGGCATGAGCCTTGCCTGATGAGCTCTTCTTGTGTGATGAAGACTTGGAAGAAGACTTTGAGGATTTCTTCTTCTTCTTGTCATCAGAATCATATTCCTTTCTCTTCTTCTTCTTCTTCTCATTGTCCCACTATGGACACTCAGATATGTAGTGACCAGGTTTCTTGCACTTGTGGCAGGTTCTCTTCTTGTGGTCATGGGTGGAAGCTTCATCAATCTTGGAGCTGGATCGTGAAGACTTTCTGAAGCCCTTCTTCTTGGTGAACCTCTGAAACTTCTTCACAAGCATGGCAAGTTCCTTTCCAATGTCTTCAGGATCATCAGAACTGCAGTCAGATTCTTCTTCAGATGAGGAAATCACTTTTGCCTTCAAGGCACGAGTTCGGCCATAATTGGGACCATAGATATCTCTTTTCTCAGAAAGCTGGAACTCATGTGTGTTGAGTCTCTCAAGTATATCAGACGGATCGAGTGTCTTGAAGTCAGGACGTTCTTGAATCATGAGGCAAGGGTGTCAAAGGAGCTGTCAAGTGATCTCAGCAGTGTCTTGACGATTTCATGCTTGGTGATCTCAGTGGCGCCAAGAGCTTGAAGCTCATTTGTGATGTCAGTCAGACGATCAAACGTGAGCTGGACATTTTCATTGTCGTTCCTCTTGAAGCGGTTGAAGAGATTGCGAAGAACACTGATCCTCTGGTCTCTCTGTGTAGAGACGCCTTCATTGACCTTGGACAGCCAGTCCCAGACTAGCTTTGACGTTTCCAGAGCACTCACACGGCCATACTGTCCTTTGGTCAGATGACCACAGATGATGTTCTTTGCAGTCAAGTCCAGTTGAATGAACTTCTTGACATCAGTAGGGGTGACACCTTCACCAGTTTTGGGAACGCCATTCTTGACGACATACCAGAGGTCGACATCAATGGCTTCAAGATGCATGCACATCTTATTCTTCCAGTAGGGATATTCTGTTCCATCGAACACGGGGCAAGCAGCGGAGACTTTGATTATCCCTGCAGTCGACATAGCTAAACTCCAGGTGGTTAAACCGAATCACACAGAACAAGGGAGTACCTTGCTCTGATACCAATTAAAAGTGCTAGTTATCGACTAGAGGGGGGGTGAATAGGCAATTTTTATGAAAGTCTTCAAAACGTGGAAGTTTCGAAGACAAACAATAGAAATAACCTAATTGATATGCAGCGGAAGATAGACTACAACAAGCAAGCCATAGTCAAGTATGCAATAGCGTTAACGTACGAAGACTAATAGCAGCTAGTTAGTAGGATCAGGATGGAAGATAGTATGAAGCCAATCAACAATAGTAGTCAAGCAATGAAGTCAATCAGATAAGACAGATAAGCAATGACTTCACGAAGACAAACTCAAAGTAAAGGAGGGAAGAGATAGAACCAGTCACTTGTTGAAGACACAAGATTTGTTGGACCAGTTCCAGTTGCTGTGACAACTGTACGTCTGGTTAGGGAGGCTGAGATTCAACTCAGAAGACCGTGTCTTCACCTTATTCCCCTTGAGCTAAGGACACTTAGTCCTCGCCCAATCACTCTGGTAAGTCTTCAAGGTAGACTTCCGAACCTTCACAGACTTCGTTCACCCGGCAATCCACAATGACTCTTGGATGCTCAGAACGCGACGCCTAACCGGCTGGAGGATACACAGTCCTCAAGTGTAATAAGTCTTCAGGTCACATAGACAGAAAGACTTCAGTGATGCCTAACACTCTTTGGCTCTGGGTGATTGGGCTTTGTCCTCGCAAGGATTTCTCTCTCTCTCAAATGCTTCGAGGTGGGTTGCTCTCAAACGACAAAAGTCGTGTACAAACTCTGAGCAGCCACCAATTTATGGTGTAGGGGGTGGGATATTTATAGCCACTAGGCAACTCGACCTGATTTGTCCAAAATGACCCTGGGTCACTAAGGAACTGACACGTGTTCCAACGGTCAGATTTCAAACACACGCGGCAACTTTACTTGGGCTACAAGCAAAGCTGACTCATCCAGCTCTGGATAAGGTTTGCTCTCATTGTCTTCGCTCCAAGACATAGGATTTGAGTTGATCATCACTTAAGTCACTCTGACTTAGTTCACTTGGACCCCACTTAACAGTACGGTGGTTCCTATGACTCAACAAAGAAGAAAAGGAAGCAACGAATCCACACAGTCTTCGCGCTCCATAGTCTTTACGCAATGTCTTCTCATGTCATAGACTTCAATACGAATATCTTCTCATACCACCATTGTCTTCAATGTCTTCATACATTTTTAGGGGTCATCTCTGGTAGGTAAACCGAATCAATGAGGGACACTACCTGTGTTATCCTACAATTCTCACAAACTCATTAGTCCCTCAACCAACTTTGTCGTCAATACTCCAAAACCAACTAGGGGTGGCACTAGATGCACTTACACGAGGGCCTGAAGGCCTCTCTATCGCGGCCACGGGGTGGCCGATCGGGCGCGTCGTACGCTGGTGATGTAGGTTTAGTTGCTTCCTCCTCAAGTTGGGGTAGCAGCCTGCGCTTTGGGTAGCTCTTGGAGGGGCGTTCTAGTTTATACTCTTCGGCCGCCAGGACTTCGGTCCATCTGTCGGCTAGCAAGTCTTGGTCAGCTCTAAGCTACTGCCGTTTCTTCTTGAGGCTGCTTGCCGTGGCCACAAGCCTGCGTTTGAAATGCTCTTGTTCGACGGGATCCTCTGGCACGACGAATTCGTCGTCGTCGAGGCTTGCCTCGTCTTCAGAGGAAGGCATATAATTGTCGTCCTCAACCTCTCTGTCGGCCGCTCTCTCATGAGGGTTGGCTCCTTCGTCCTCCTGCATGGAATCCTGCTGGAGGGGGTTGTCTTCGGCACTGTCCGGCGTGTTGTTATCTCCGGTGCCGGAATCGCCATTTTTGCTTTGGCGGGACTTAGAGCGACGCCACTGACATCGGCGCTTGGGTTGCTTCTTGGAGGGATCATCCTCCGTTTTTTCCTCGCCATCCCCCGCTTTAGGGGTGTCCACCATGTATATGTCATATGACGAGGTGGCTTTCCAGTTCCCTATAGGTGCTGGTTCTTGATCGTCTCCTTCATCGGCGTCCATGCCGTCGATGTCTTCGGAGTCAAAGTCGAGCATGTCGGTTAAATCGTCGACAGTGGCTACGAAGTGGGTGGTGGGTGGGCCTTGAATTTCTTCGTCGTCCGCATCCCAACCATGCTGGCCATAGTTCGGCCAGGGCTCTCCTGACAAAGAGAGAGACTTTAGTGAATTCAGGATATCGCCAAAAGGCGAGTGCTGAAAGATGTCCGCGGCGGTGAACTCCATGACCGGAGCCCAATCGGGCTTGATCGGAAGAGGTGCAGGATATACGGAGTCCGGAGCGGAGTCCGGCACCTTGGAGTCACGGGCCTTGCGAAGGACCAGGCTGGTATCCGGCTCTATCGCCATAGAGATTGCAGCTTCCGGGGCGGCGTCCAACCGTCCATCCCCGACTAGCGCAGTGGGCTCCGAGCTAATGGTCGGAGCGGACACCTGAGCGACGCTCTGAGAGTTGTCCGGCGGCAGAGCTAAATCATGCCCATCGTGACAGTGCGGCACGCCCGGTCGTGGCTCGAATCCGTCGAAGATCAAGTCCCCGCGGATGTCGGCCGTGTAGTTTAAGCTTCCAAACCTGACCTGATGGCCAGGGGCGTAGCTTTCGATCTGCTCCAGATGGCCAAACGAGTTGGCCCGCAGTGCGAAGCCGCCGAATACAAAGATTTGTCCGGGGAGAAAAGTCTCATCCTGGACTGCATCACGATTGACGAGCGAAGAAGCCATCGGGCCTAAAGGTGACGACACAGAGGAACTCTCAATGAAAGCACCAATGTCGGTGTCAAAACCGGTGGATCTCGGGTAGGGGGTCCCGAACTGTGCGTCTAGGCGGATGGTAATAGGAGACAAGGGACACGATGTTTTTACCCAGGTTCGGGCCCTCTTGATGGAGGTAAAACCCTACTCCTGCTTGATTAATATTGATGATATGGGTAGTACAAGAGTAGATCTACCACGAGATCAGAGAGGCTAAACCCTAGAAGCTAGCCTATGGTATGATTGTTGTTCGTTCTATGGACTAAAACTCTCCGGTTTATATAGACACCGGAGAGGGCTAGGGTTACACAGAGTCAGTTACAATGGGAGGAGATCTTCATATCGTATCGCCAAGCTTGCCTTCCACGCCAAGGAAAGTCCCATCCGGACACGGGACGGAGTCTTCAATCTTGTATCTTCATAGTCCGGGAGTCCGACCAAAGGTCTTAGTCCGGCCATCCGGACACCCCCTAATCCAGGACTCCCTCAATGAGTATAGGGGTTACAAGAGTTGATTTACCTCGAGATCATAATGGCTAAACCCTAGCTTGTCTAGCCTATGAATATTATGATCCTGCCTGCGGACTAACCCCTTCAGTTTATATAGACACCAAAGGGGCCTAGGGTTGTACATAGTCGGTTTTCAGGGAAAGGAAATAGCATATCCGGACACCAATCTTGCCGTTCACGTATACAGGAGTCCTACCCGGACACGGGAGGTGGTCTTCTTCCTTTATCTTAACGGCCCATCAGTCTGGCCCATATCGAATAGACAGGACGCTAGGGGACCCCTTAGTCCAGCACTCCCTCAAGGAGGCTCCCAGGCAGGAGGCCTGCGCCTTTTCGATCTAGATGTCATTGTTTTTTCTAGCCTTCTTAAGGCAGACTTGTTTACTTATGTCAGTATTAAGACATTATTGCTTCCGCTAACTCTTGTGTATTCAAGCTTATGTATTCGAGCCCTTGAGGCACATGGCTTGTAATATAAAGCTTGTATTATTTTATTTTTTGTCTAGACTTGTGTTGTGATATCTTCCTGTGAGTCTCTGATCTTGATCGTACACATTTGCGTGTATAATTAGTGCACGATTGAGTTGGGGGCGTCATACTGATCTTCTCAAGTATTTCTCAAATTTCTTTCGCTGATTCAAGTCTTCGGTATTGGAGGAACTGTGAACAAAAACATGGTTGTAGACGACGTCCTTTGCTTGTGCATCAACTTGAGCGAGCCTCTTTTCCCATCGAGTGAGATATCCTAGGGTCTCAATCATGTAACCGTGCTGCACAACGTGCCACATATCATCATCGATAGCCTTGAGGTGTACCCGCATCTTCTCCTTCCAAGTCTGTTCCATCGAAGACAAGAATCTTTCAGCTAGACTTGACATTCACTGCGGAAGACATACTTAACTCTAAGGTTGTTAGACCTTAAAATGCAGAGACAAGGAGTACCTTGCTTTGATACCAATTGTAGGAATGAGAGTATATCGAGCCGAGGGGGTGAATGGGATATTTAATATTTCTTTCGAAACTTGAAATTCTTACTACACATCAGCGGAAAATAAACTCAACAGAAATAAAACTATGAAAGAATACATTTAAGAACAGATAGATAGGGAAACGAAACAAAAAAACAACAAGTACTAAAGGTGATGCTCGATGGCGACAAGGTGTTTGGTATACTAGTTCACTCCTCTGCAAAAGAGTTATGTCTAGTTGGACGGACTTGTGATTTAACACATAAGATAAACTCTCTTTGTCCTATTCTTCTCGACAACAAGTTTGTACACTTATGCCAATTACTCGAGGTAGATACTTCAGGCGATCTCCACAACCTTCACAAACTGTCTTCGCGAACCACAATGATCTCTTGGTTGCTAAGGACTCCTAACCGTCTAGACAGTTTGCAGCTCTCAAGAGTAATAGGTTGAGCATACTAAACTTAGATCTCTGTGATGCTCAACCACTATCTAGTTTTTCGGCTCTGGGGGTTTCTCTCGATGGATTAACTCAAATCTTTCAGAGAGAGGGTGCTCAGACAATTTGTTAGAATCACACAAAGCATCCAACCATCTTGGTTGGAATCAGGTGGCTATTTATAGCCGGATCAATCCTGAGGGGAAATGACCATTTAGGACACGACGTGGAACCAATGGGAAACCGACACATTTCCAACGGTTGGATTTCAAATGCACACGTCAACTTTACATGAGGAACAAGTAAGGTTGACTCATGTGCTGAAACATCTCGCAGTCTAGAAGATCAATGTTTGTGATTGGCAAGTAAATGTTTCAAGGAAACAAGAGTTTTCTCTCAGCTCTCATAGGTTTCGGTTAAGCATCATAGAAACATAATCAAAGCACTAGAACCCCTCTTAGTAGTACAATTTGTCCTATGACTCAAATAAGAGAAAAGGAGCCATAGAAGAAAATACTATGTTTTCTGTTCGTCTTCTTACTTCTCAGTTGTAGTCACATTCTTGGGACCACACACAGAAACAATTGCTTCACATCAGCAAATTTTAGGGGCCACATCCATCACGCAATATCTTCGACGACAATCTTCTCTGCTACATAGATGACAATCTTTGAAGTTTATAGCAAACTTCTCTGAACTCTAGGGACCTATAATCTTTATGTGCATTAGCAAACAAATTAGCCCCTTACTATTTCTATCAACAATCTCTAAAACATAAGGACACAACTTATTGCACCTACAAAAGGTAAGGGGACTTTCTACGGTCTAAAACTGGATCTTAAAAGGTTATCAGGGGAAATCACTGTGGAGGGATGGGAGGATCTCGCTCCCATAGTGCACCTGCCATAGGGAGCAACCCCTTCCGCAAGTCAGCCACCCTTGGCTGCATATATAAAGGAGAGGGGTGCACCCCCAGGGGGCATGTCCCAAGGCCACCCCTTGCTCTCTCTCTCTCTCTCTCTCTCTGTTTGACTGACACGTTGAAACGCTCCTCCTCCTCACCTAGTTCTTCAGCAACCCTTTGTCCTGGAAGAAAAAGTGATGCCAAATCACTAACATAGTACGACGTGGATTCCGCAAAGGCATCATACTTTCGGTGCTAGATCGGCGGATAACCTTGGTAGTATTCTCGCCACTGAGAGGTATAACCTAACAGCAGGAATCCTCAAGTCTTGACCAACAACTCTCCCATGATTACTACCACCGCGTGAGAAAATTTTGTTGGTGGTAATATGATCGTTGTCCTTGCATCTTCATAGTTTTCCTCTTAGTGTTCGTAGGTACGGTATTTTTTATTTATTTTCTACCAGGTTCCCCAACATAATACGAGGTTTCATTTTTGTCTAGTTCTTGCCTTTCAAAGAATTTTATAAGGTGATGCCTTATATGGATGAGTCTAGAGTGTTACTTTTTAAAAAAGGTGATGCCTTATATGGATGAGTTTAGAGTGTTACTTTTTATGTTAAGAGAAGAAACACATTCAAATTAAGATGAGACACAATAAATATGACCCACATATTGAGTATTTGCCTGAAAAAAATTGCCCTTGGTCTGTTTCGTCCTAGCCGTGGATTAAAATCCAATGGTTGTCTTCATCTTCTTCCTCCCTTTCTGTGTGATGCACTGTTTATCTTCTTCCTATAACCATCTTTTGACGCTCGCCCAACCGTCTACTCCCCCGCGGTCGGCAAGCGCCGCATTGTAGCCTTGCCACAACGGTCTCCCGTCCCCCTTACCCGCGCATCCGAACAGTCAACCTCCGATTCCTTTTCATCTGTGACGTCGTCTTAAAGTCGCTCCCGTCCAAGGTCTCATCAACGTCCCCACGCCTCGCATCACTCGTCCCTACGCCACCGTCTTCCGCTTTGATGCTATGTGGAAAATCGACTGATCACACGAGTTTGGTTTTTGAGCGAGGAGTAGCAAAACCGCAATAGATAACATTGGCGTGTGTAAAAGTCCTTATCATATGATCATACTTATTCGTTCAATTGTATCAACTATAAGATACTGAGGAAATCTTTTCAGACTTCAACAATTCGACTACTCAACCACCGTAGGTTGGACTAATACCATCCGAACCAGCCAATCAGCCGATCAGCCTTCCTCTTCTTCCTTCCGCCTCCCGGTCACCGCCGCTCGTACACCCCTCCTTCCAGCCGGCAGGTCGCACCCCGG
>NC_041391.1:524628767-524634686 GCF_002162155.2 Triticum dicoccoides | reverse complement strand
GTTCCATCCTTTCCTCGCGATCGACCTCTAGCGCCGCGCCGCGTCCTTCCCCTCTTTCCTCGCGCCGCGGCCATCGAACCCGCTGCGATTCGCCGTGGCAAGCTCGACGCGCGCCGACGCGGCGGCACTCCTCGACCCCAGGGAGCCTTTCCCCCCTGCACCACCCGCCCTCCTGGCAAATAACCTGGTGGATACTCGTCGTCATCGGAGCTTCTCATGTTGGACCCAAGATCCGAAATCTACCCCACCATAGAGTATCGCCCCATCCAGCCCTCCGACCTCGAGGTTCTTGAGAAGATTCATCTCTCGCTGTTTCCTATAAGGTAACTGCACAAGTGGATGCTTCTACGATGTTCTTGCTTGCACTGTTATTACATCACTTGCAGGTATACTAATAGAATTTGTTGCGGCCTATCGACGATTTCCCCACTATTGGTCCATTTAACACAATTCGCTTTTTGCTCTAGGTACGAGAGAGAGTTCTTCTTGAACGTTGTCAATGGTAATGGTGTCATTTCGTGGGGTGCTGTGGACACTAGCAGATCGGATGAAGGCAGGGATGAGCTGATAGGCTTTGTGACCACGAGGATGATTGCAGCAAAAGATAGCGAGGTACAAACAATACGTAGGATCTCCTGAAAAATCCTTGGTCTTAATAGTGAGCTCAGTGGAGCTAATTGTCTGAATTTGCAGATCGAGGATTTATTTAGATATAACAACTCGCACAAAGATCTAACACTTCTTTATATCCTGACGCTTGGTGTAGTGGATAGCTACAGAAACCTCGGCATAGGTTGTTTCCCTGTTTCCTCATCTTAGCTTCACAGTTTGTTAATGGTGATTCAGTTGATCCTCACACGAATTCTCACTTGCAGCTTCTTCGCTTGTTCGAGAGGTGATTAAACATGCTGCAAGTGTATCAAATTGCAGGGGTGTTTATTTACATGTCATCTCATATAACCAGCCTGCAATTAACTTTTACAAGAAGATGCTATTTAAGCTAGTCAGAAGACTTCCGATGTTCTACTACATAAGAGGGCAGCATTATGACTCATACTTGTTTGTGTATTATGTCAATGGGGGGCGTACGCCTTGTTCACCACTGTAAGTATCCATGTTTGCTTATTCTGGTAAATTGTGCTAGTCCATATTTACTACTTATCCACAGTCATGTTTTGATTTGATTTTGTATCCGCAAAGCTTAGTTTCTTGTTAGGATAATATGCAAACTTGACTGTCTGTCCCATGAAGTCTTTCTAGTTTGTTGCGACCAATTGTGGGAACTTTGTAGTGTGCTTTGTTTTGTTGATGGCTGTTCATCTATTGATTTCTGATCTGATCCTATCCATGGACACGTACAAACCTGAACTTATCCACATGAGAGAGCCTGTAGGTGTTGTACCTCTTCCAAGGAATTTCCTTTTCAAAATCCAGTGTATTTGTCCCTATAATTTGGTGTACAATTTTCATCATTGCATGTTTCATTATAGCATGCACAGTTTTTTTAATGGGTTGCTGCAAGCCTGCAATAAGAATTTGATGCTACTATTCTTGTATGTGTACACAACCAAGTTCTTTATACGCTTTGCATAGATCATGTTCAATCTAAACAAAACAGCAACACATAAACCTTGTATGTTTGTATCCTAATGTGTCAATGCCTTCTTATTGAGGAATGAACTGAGGAGATAACATTAATTCTTTTCAGCTTAAACTCGCATATTGGACTTTTGCCTCCTTCTGCAACTTTTGGTGTTGCCTCTCGTGAATACATTATTAGGTACATCCTGAAGTTCTGGGTTATTTGAAGGGAATGAACTCTTGGTGGTAGCCTTCCATTATTGTCTTCGGGCATTTCAAATGGGTGGCATGAAACATGACATAAGTCTTTGTCAAATACTACCTAGTATATAACATGCAACGCTACATCTTAAAAACTTAAAACTAGCTAACTATATAGTTTATTTAAGCTCGCACCCAACTCCCAGCAATCTTGTATATCTTAACATGCAAGAATTTTCTTTGGAGAGCAGCATAGACTGTTCGACAATAGTTGCCTAGTTGGTACCTGTTAGCTCTAAGAGGCATCAATTTGGATGCAATTGTTTGAATATAAGGTCCTCAAAACCTTCAACACACAACTGGAGCTTCTTAATAATTAGTTAAAATAAAACAAGATTCTTGAGTGCATGGTGCTTACATATAATGTGTCAGTTTTAAATTAGTACTCCCTCCGTTCCAAATTACTCGTCGCTGAAATGGATGTATCTAGAACTAAAATGCATCTAGATACATCCATACGTGCGACAAGTAATTCGGAACGGAGGGAGTACATGTCATGTCTTGACACCTTAATAGGTGATTGCAACCTTGGTCAGTCAGGTGAGGTGACAGCTGTCCTTCCTTGCCCCATGTTTTTTAGAGAAAAAGAGATAGCTCGACTTTATAGATAAAGCCAACCAA
The DNA here is from genome assembly GCF_002162155.2 of Triticum dicoccoides. NCBI lineage: Eukaryota > Viridiplantae > Streptophyta > Magnoliopsida > Poales > Poaceae > Triticum > Triticum dicoccoides. The sequence goes on along the minus strand of NC_041391.1, from coordinate 524,632,223 downwards.
GCAGTTCACAACAGCATAAGTTACCGCAGTCGCACCAGCAAATAAAGTACGGGTTGCACAGCAACCAAAACAAGCACATAATCGGCACGCAGACCAACAACCTACAGCCTATAGAAGCCAGATAGAAGATCACAGGCGCTACACCAACTACGTCGCCAGAGCCTGCACTCTTGGAGATAAGGAAATCGCAGTAGCTCGAACCCAAGAGATCAGCAGCTCTGTAGCGTCGATGTCACAAGATTTAACCAGCGGCTTCCACTGCTGCATCAGATTCAGAGATTTGAAGATAGTATCAGCAGGTTTAGAAGGAAAAACATGCTCGATAGTAAATTTGTTCCTAGTTGTTCATAGACCCCAGCTAACAGCAGCAAAACCAAACCAAAACAAACGCTTAATCTGACCAGACAAAGAATTGACTAGCAGCAAAAGCTGCTCAAAAGAAGTAGGAGCCCAACTGACACCCAGCCACGACCGGGTGCAACTCCAGATTAATGCCGCAAAGTCACAATTAAACAAAATTTGGTCGGTGTTCTCAGGTCGAGAACAAAGGGAACAAAGAGCCAAAGCCCTGCCATTCTGTTTACGAATCTGATCGACAACAGGCAACTTGCACCTAATTGCCTAACAAAGAAAGACTTTGATCTTCAACGGAATACGAGCTTAAACTTGGAAGAAGAGGAACCAGGGACCAGACGGAGATATAACGACTTAACCGAGAAATTGCCGGAGGTATGAGGCCAGGTCACCTAATCCGAGGTCTCCGAAAGCGCTGGGAAGATGGCAGCAAGGCGGTGCCAATCTTCTAACTCTTCGGCGGTGCCAATCTTCTAACTCTTCAGGAGATAGGGAACGGCGAAAACCTAGATCCCAATTATTGTTAGCAAGGTCAAAAATAGAGATGGCAGGATTACCACAAAACGAGAATAGAATTGGGAAGAGAGAGCATAAAGGGCCGTCCCCAAACCACCAGTCCAACCAAAAACGCATGGATTTGCCATCGCTGACCACAAATTTTACATGAGCTCGGAAGTCATCGCGCACCTTAATCAAGTCACACCAGAATTGGGAGCCATTTGAAGCAGAAGCAAACGGAGGACTAGATAGGGGAAAATATTTAGCCTTAAGAATGTCAAGCCAAAGAGTACCAGGAGAAGCTTTCAGAATACGCCACCACCACTTGATGATCAAACACTTATTCGTAATGGAGGTATTGATAATACCCAAGCCACCATGGCTTTTAGGTCTACAAATGATCTTCCACTTAACCAATCTGTATTTTTTCTTGTTATCAACCACGTTCCAATAGAAACCACTCCGATGCTTATCAAAACCAGCATGCGTACCCTCCGGCAACCAATAGAAATCTATGAGAAACATTGGCAGGGAAGAGATGCAAGAATTAGTAAGGATTATTTTCCCAGCATTATTATTGTACCAACCACGCCAAGGCATAACCCTATTGCCCACTTTGAGCACCATGGGCGCAAAATCTTATATGAAAAGCTTCGAGGACGAGATGGGGATCCCAACATAATTAAAAGGGAAGGTGCCAAGCTTGCAGTTGAGGAGGTTAGAAACCCTCTTCGCCTCCTCCTCGGAACAACCAAGAACCAAAGCTTCACTTTTCGTGAGATTAATTTTCAGACCAGAAAGTGCTTCAAAACATAGAAGGAATTTCAGGTTTGCTATACAAAGATCAGAGTTTTCGACAAGCACAATCGTATCGTCAGCGTACTGGAGATGAGAGACACCTGAGGGAATAAGATTAGAGATAACAGGGGAGATGTGGCCAACGGACGAAGCATGACCAAGAATACAGGATACGGCGTCATCCACAAAATTGAATAGAAGTGGAGAAATAGGGTCCCCTTGTCGTAGGTCCCTACCATTGGCAAAAAAAGGACTAACGATGCCATTGACAGAAACGGCAGTGTGACCCCCAGAGACCAACTCCATTATACGGTGAACATAGGCTCCGTCAAAATCTCTCGACAACAAAACATCCCTCAAAAAAGACCAAAGGACACAGTCATAAGCCTTCTCAATGTCAATCTTGAGAATAATAGTGTTCTTCGAATGTAAGTCATGGTCAACCTCATGTAAGCTGACAATACAATCCAAAATGAAACAGCCCTTAATGAAAGCAGATTGCGTCGGGGAGATCACTCGATGGGCTACAGGAGAAAGATGTGAGAAAAGACCTTTAGAGGGGAATTGAGCCAAATTATTGATGAGAGCAGTGGGTCTAAACTGGCAGATGGTGTCATCACCCTTTGCTTTCGGAATAAGAGAAAGAATAGCATAGTTGGGATGAGAAATGTCAACCGTGCCTAAGCAAAAGCCCTGAATAATGGCATAGACCAAATGTTTAAGAACATGTCAATTTTTTTAAAAAGGGAATCGAAAAACCATCATGAACTGGGGCAGAATTGGAGTTGGATGAGGCACTACCTCATCGATTTCAGAATCAGACAAAGGAATAAGTAGGCTTTCATTTTCCTCCGGTGAAATCAAGGCAGAAGGAGGCCAAAAGTTAGCTGAGATAGAGAGAGGGGAGGAAGGTTGAGCAACAAGTAAAGAAGAGAAGAAAAAAAAGGAGACATAATAAGATTAGCATCAGAAGAAGATTAGCATCAGAAGCCACCACGTCGTTGATAAAAAGCTGGACAATCGAGCACCGACGACGTCTTCCATGAGTAATAGCAAAAAGGTACTTATTAACCCACCACGTCGTCGATAACAAGCCGGACAATCAAGCACCGACGACGTCTTCCATGAGCAATAGCAAAAAGGTACTTATTAAGCGCATCGCCCTTAAGAATCCAAGAAAGATGCCGACGTTGTTGCCAATAAACTTCTTCAGCTTTATGAATAGCGGTTAAGGTCATTTTGAGAGAATACCGATGAGACCACTAGCACTATCCAAACCAACAGAATCAGCAAGAGCATCCAAAGCTTTAATCTGGGTTGACAAGGAGTTCTTATTCCTATGAGCCTCGGCATCTCTGTTAGCTCCCTAGCCTTTCAGAAATTGAGGAAGGTGTTGAGAGAGGAAACACCAATCATCCAAAGGACCAAAGGAACGAAAGGTCGACACCAACAGAGAAGAAATTTTAGAAGAGATCAGGGGAGAAAACCCCTCCACCGAGAACCAGGAGTCAAAATGGAATCTAGAGCTTGGACGAATTGAACAAAACTCAGAGTTCAACAAAAGAGGAGTATGATCTGAACCAATATGAGAATAATCAATAAGGGAAGATCAAGGGTAAAGCGAATCCCACCTAGAACAAAGGAACACCCAATCCAGAACGCAACAAACTAGATCCAGCTAGTGATTGGACCAAGTATAACGGGCCCCAACCCACGGCAGTTCACGAAGAGCTAAATTATCGATTGAAGTCATTAAATGAATCAACACGGGACCAGGAGAAATTGGCGTTATTTTTATTAGCAGGA
>NC_041391.1:524590069-524628502 GCF_002162155.2 Triticum dicoccoides | reverse complement strand
GTACATGAAGAGAAGAAGAAATTTTCAGAGAGCTCATCCAAAAAAACTTGAGAAAAAGCATGATCAGCTGGGCCATAAACACCAATAATTTCCCATAGACAGTTGAGATCATAGTGGCAAAGAACCATACAAGAGAGCCGGAATCACAGGCAACAAAATCAAAGACATCTAGCTTAGCACCTATGAGGACCCCACCAGAATGGCCAGAGGTCGGAAGCCACTTCTAAATAAAACGACCAGAGCCACCAATAGATGAAAGATCAGAAGCAGAGAAACACGATTTAATGGTCTCTTGCATGCAAATAATATCAATGTTAGAATCACGCACGCCGAAACCACACATATTCCAGAAGAGGATCTTCATTTGAAAGATAAAATTTTAATACGAAGGCTCGACATCGACGGGGCCAGCAAGGAACCATTTTTCTTCCTACGAGTTTTACCAGTAGCTACTGGATGGCCGCAATCATCCAGGGAAGTAGAAACCCAGAGCCACCCCAGCTTCCAGAACAGGAATGGAAGAAGGCGAGGGTGGCACGACATTCCCAATAGCATCTGTCAAAGGTGAGGGAGCAGCCAAAATACACGCTTTCGCCAAAGAAGCTTGCGCCAGCTTGTTAGCACGAATAATAGACAACACCGTAGACGGATCAACAAAAGAAGAGCCCAACAAAACACCCGAGTCTAACGCAACCTCAAGGAAATGGGAATCAGGATAATCAGGAAGCATTAAGAATTTTGGGGAATAGATCGGGGTAGTACTTACCATGCCTAATTTCTTCTCAGCAGCACGCCGCTCCGCACGCACCAGCATAGATTCCCCCAAATCACGAGCACATGAGCTCTTTTGGGCGGTGGAAACCGGAGTCTTGACCGTTGCCGAACAAGAGGAGGGAGTAACAAGCAGCTCAGCAACATCCACTTTATCAGCTAATCCCATGTCATTGTCAAGGCTGCGAAATAGTCCAACATCAGATTGCTTTGACGCGCTCGACATCCTAGAGCGCGGGGAGAATTTCTTTACAGTTTTTTACGGCCTAGACGCCAGCACAACCACCTCAGGGCTAGAGTTCTCATGATCAGGCAAATCTTCAATCCCATTTGAGACGACGAAGGAATACTGGTCGGAAGGTTTGAGCACACAGCAGAAGCCAGAGGACTGCTCCATCCCTAGGAACAGAAGGTGTAGGCAGTGCACAAGCAGCCACAACAGCAGGCGCATCTTTGGCCGCAACATCTCTCGATGCGCGATTTGGGTACATCAATTGCAACTTAGGCCCAAGAGCATCCCACTCTTGCTTGGAAAACGCCGGACCCAATTCATCTCCATCCATCAAACCTTCTGATCTTCACGGGGTGGCGGAGAAGCAGCACGGGGAACCTGAGAAGCAGCCTGGCCCTCCACCCCGACATTGATACGATATAGTTTGGAGGCTGGGAACACCTCAATAAAACCACACACATGATAGGAGCCTGGCATTAGATCTGTGACCGAACAGGGCCCCAACCGAGACAAGGATTCTTCATCAATAGAGATAGGATCCCACAGGCGCCACATCCATCCTTTCATCCTCCTGCGCCCATTGCTTGCAGCTCCGTTCTTCCTCGTGAAGCCAAGGCGGTTGCGTGCCTCACGCGTCCCGCTCCTTCGCCGCCTGCTCACGCTCAAGCTTGGCCCGCAACTCCGCCTCATAAGCCATCGGATCAGCACTAGTATCCCTAGATCCATCGAGCCCACGCTTGCTGTTGGTATTGCTGTCGCCAGGGGAGTCGCGGGACTGATCCATGGCCACAACGACAATGAAGGATCAGAGGAGGGGTGGGGGAGGAGGAAGGAAGACACTCGATCGAGGAGCGAAAAAAAGGATCTGGCCTTGCGAATATAAACGACAGAAGCTGGAAACCCGAAAGAGAGGTCCGAGCAAACCTTGAGCAGCCATAAGTACCCACAAAACGGATGGGCAACCCTTGAGCAGCCATAAGTACCAACAAAACGGATGGGCAGGCTGAACAGGGGCATGGGCCTCTAGAGAAGGCCGCAACCAGCCCAAGCCCAACAGGGAGAGGGGGGAAGTTAGAAGAGAACAGAACAGGTGGAGAGGGCACCGGGCCCCTACCTGGCCCACAATGCTCCTCGCTGAGCCCAGACCAGCACACACCTCGGATTCCCCTAGGGTAACCACGACAGCCTCAGCCGCCATCGCGAGTGACGGCGTCGCCGCCCCCATTTCTGAAACCGGCGGAGCTTCAGACACCATAGAGAAGGAAGAAGAGGGAGATGGCGGAGATCGAGAGGAGCCGAGACAAAACACCGAGGAGGCTAGGAGAAGGAGCAAGGGAAAGCAGCTTACGCGCGATGAGAACGAGGTGGCACCTCTGCCCAGCCCGACACCCGACGCGCCGCCAACCCTCCCCCCTCCAAGGAGCAAACTTGCGGATCCGCCCCCAGGCCACCCAAAAAGAGCACGCACCGCCCCCGCAGGCGGAACTGGAGACAGATGAGGTTTCATCCGGATCTAACGCCCAAAAATTGTTGGAAATTGGACCAAGAGGGGAACACGAGGGTGACCGGAAGAGCCGAGATGGGGAAGGAAGAGAAGTAGGGGGAGGGGAGAGGGGAGAGGAGCACAAGCCACGGGGAGTAGAGCAGGGAGCCACGGCCATCGACGAGCAAAGAGGGGCCGAGGGCGAGAAGGTCACCGGAGGAGGGAGGAGAGGAGGGGGGAGCCATCTCCGGTTCCCTTGCCCCATGTTCAAAGAAACAGCTACTATTCAGGGATTTGCCTCCCCACTGTAGAATCTCCAACTGTAGTACGATCACGATTCCTGATGTCCACACTACTCCATATACATGAGTGCTCAACTGTAGCCTTGTATTGCATTGTCCAGATCATTCTTGATTTTCCCCCACCTTTTGTGAACTCACATCCAAGGCTAAAACATGGCTTGTGCCCTTGCGTAGTGAACTAACCTTGCTCAAGAACGCTTTGATTCCTATTGCTCCTGTTCCTGCAAGCATATGGTGATATTTCCTGAAGAATGACCTGTGGCACCAAGTACTTGACAAAACTACGGTCATTAGACTAGTCTCTTTCCTAGTCAAATATGAAACTATATGAGTTTCCTGTTAGACTAAATTTTGATTCTTCCTTTGCTTGTTTCTATTCCCTCTGACCATGAATATAGATAACTTTGGTCATTGACATGATCTTCAAAACACTTTGACCATTAATTTCTGTTTCAAAACTACATTGCTTCAGACAAAAACCAAAGTATGACTGACAGTATGTTTCATGAGGGATCTAGCTGTGTCAATTCAATATTTTGTTGATGTTTGTAATTGTCTCATTGTTGACAATCAAACCTAAATTTGTTTGGACTGGGACAGATTCTTGAACTGCTTATATTTGGATCGGGGCGTGCATGTTAAAATTTTCAGATATGGATATTAGTCAATGTCTTGGTTTATTAGCAATTCAGCATCAGTCAAATGTAAATTGTTGTAATAAAATGAAATCAACTCGTGGCCTAAACAACCCTTTGACATCAAATCCAGTGCGGAGGAATTTATTTATAGTTTGCAGACGTTTTCTGTTGTCAAACTTTCTCACGGTTTTAGTAGCATCATCATGCCTGTGTGTAAAATGGAGTACTAATAACGCACGACAATCTTGTGCAGGGAGATTGTAACTTCATTTGTTGTTGACTTCAGGGCTTTCCTAAAGATGCTGGTTGGCAAGATCTGGAGCAAAGAGGAAAAGAGTATCCCGAGATGGTCCCGTTGTAAGGAATCAACCACTCTATTGACCTCACAGAATAATAATAGTAATAATAAAAGGATCATAGCTGCTGAAGATTCAAGATGTCATGTGTAATTTTTGGTGTGAGCGATGCGATGTTATTGTTTTCGTGGAAACATCAGCTCTTGCAATGTTGTTGTACCCTTGCCAATACATTAACAAACCAGGTATATAATTTCTGAGATAGCCATAGCCATGTCTTGTAAAAAGAGGACAATAAAATGAAGAAAATAAATGTCACCTGCTTAGCTTGTTGGAACACTGGATGGTCATATGCATTTACATTTACAATCATGCGCTGTTTAGGCACATCGGCTCTGGCTTTCATATTTCCTCTGGAAGATTAATATCATACTTTCCTAATTCAAAAAAGACTTCAGTATTAGTACTCGTATTTTATATGTGAACATAGAATTACTACCTCCATACCAATACCAAAATATAAGACGTTTTTGTAGGCTAACCTGCAAAAACGTCTTATATTTTGATATAGAGGTAATATCAAGTTATTTGTTCTTTTGTGGGGAAAAGGTCTTAGTAAGTTGATGTTGTTGGCGTAGCAGTCTTGTCACCAAAGATATACCACTGGATCTGTATTAGAAAAATGTTTCTGATGGTATGACTTTGAAGTCACATTATTCTGTATGTTATCGGTCTAATTCATGGTCAAAGTTAAATCTCATAAAGGGTGACCTCATAAACTTGAACCGCAGGAGTATTGAATGAGGCAGGGAATGTAACTGAAAATGTAGGCATCGAATGGGTAACTGGTGGCAATGTTGTATCTCTGTCAATAACTCGCGCAATAAACATCTTCTGCCTTCTGGCGGCAGAATTGACTCCACGATTTTTGCCATCTTCAGTGCGATTGCAATACGTTCAATACGAGCAACCAGCAGGAGCAGATGGATTTTCAAAGTTCAAGGACCCCCCATAGCCGGGGTGGCATTTTGTAAAACTGCCATGGCAATTTTTTAAATCTGCAGGGAGGTTAACATTTCCCAAGTTCAAACGAGTCCAGCAACCGAACGAGGTGGCTTCGTGATCCAGGTGAGCGCTGCAGCCGAGAGTCCAAACCGAGCCCAACCCAAAACTAGCGTCCAAAACCAAGGTGCGCCGCAGCGGAAACCTTTTTGTTTGTACGCGTGCCTGCCTTGCCAAAAACAAAAGGGAAATTTCTCCGCAGCCGCACCATCCCCGGACTGGATAAAGAGAAACCCCCACGCGCTGCGCACGGCCGCGACGCGGAAACCAAGCCAGAAACCCACCGATTTTGGCGATTTGTTCGTCACGCCGGCCATTCCCGCTCGCCGCCACGGCACGCAATGACGGCTAGCCACCCTCGGTGAGAAGCCATTAAAGCAGCCGCGCCTCGGTTCCGACGCCGCCGCCTTCGATTCGCTCCGAGAAAAACCCTCTTCCGATCGCCGGGGGCGCCATGCGCACCAAGCACTTGATACCCAACCACGCCGCGGGTCTCACCTACGCGAACGCCTACGCCGCCGCCCGCGAGGGCCACGGCGGCGGCGGCGTCGACCCGTTCGAGGCCTTCCCCGACGCGGTGCTCGGGCTGATCGTCTCCAAGCTGCCCTTCAGGTCCGCCGTCGCCTCCTCCGCCATCTCGCGCCGGTGGCGCGGCGCGGTGGCCGCCGCGCCTGCGCTCGACCTCGACTTCGCCGCGGCGTTCCCCGCCGCGCCACGCCGCAGGGCGGCATTCGCGGCCGCTGCCGCCGCCGCGCTCGCGGGCTCGCGGCGCCACCCGCTCCGCCGCCTCCGCCTCGCGCTCGACGGCTTCTTCGACCAGGCCTTCGCCGCCTCCGCGGCCAGCCACGTCGCCTCCTGGCTCGCCGCCGCCGCGGCGCGAGGCGTCGAGCAGCTGGAGCTCCACCTCCCTCGCTCCCGCCTCGCCGTGATCCCTCCCTCCCTCCTCGCCTGCACCGACCTCACGTCGCTCACCCTTCGCCTCGACCACAACGCCCTTCCGCTCCCTTCCCTCTGCCTCCTCACCCGCCTCTCCCGCCTTCACCTCGCCTCCGTCTCGCTCGTTGGCTGCGGTGACTTCTTCGAAGACCTCTGCTCTCACTGCACGCAGCTCAGCTGCCTGATCCTTGAACAGTGCCACATCGGTGCACTCCGACTAGCCGGCGCGCCGCAGCTTTGCTCGCTTGACATCGCCAGCTGTTCGTGGACGGAGCAGTCGTCTATTGCCATTGCTGAGATGCCGGCGTTGCGCACTCTCCGCTACTCGGGTGCGATGGCGAACAGACACATGATTAATGGCGCCGATTCCTTGGACGAAGTCGTTCTGGCCATTGAGAAGCCACAAGCTCTCCTGGAGCCTAATCTCAGAGAGCTGCTTGCGTTGGTTGGAAACGTACGGAGCCTAGTGCTTTCGCCCTGGTGTATTGAGGTATATTATACGGAACTTCTTCATCTTGTGAAGTAATAATTGATGTTTCAGAAATCTAACCACCTAGATGTGGATAATTTGAAGCAATTTTCTCATCCTGAGGAATGGTCCAAGGTGCGGCTGGACAAGGTGAGACGGTTGGCATGCATAATAGAGAGGAGGGAAGAAGGTGCTTTGTCCATTGCACCATTGCTTACGAGTTGCCCCAATGTGCAAGAACTTTCTGTGTCGGTCGTGGTGAGATAGACATACTTGAGTTCTTCTATCTACTATTGTGGTAACTCTGCTCCAATGAAATGATGTTAATGCCGATGATGTGATTGCTTGTTGTTGCAGCCATCGCAGTCCAAGCGGAGACGGTGCAGCGACAGTGAAGTTCAGTATCGTGTTATTGGTGGTAGAGGGATGATCGTCAGGAATCTCAGGGAAATTAGGATGGAGTACATTGATGAGAGCAAGAGTGGATTGGATCTGGTTAAGCTTCTGCTCAAGAAGGCGCAGATGTTGGAGATGATGACAATTGTGCCTTCCATGGATGGCCTTGAGCAGGCCAAGTTCAGGCGCAGGGTGTTGAAGTTCAGAAAAGCTTCCAAGAATGTCAACATCCAGTTTTGTGCCACTGCATGATGGAATGGTTGTGTGTTAATCACTGAAGTCTCATGTTCAGTCCGTGAAGGAAGAAGTGGCTTGCCTGTCATCAGTGAGGCTCTTCCAGTCCTGTTCCGGGCACTTCTAAGATCTAACTTGTCACAGAGCTGCTAACTGCCATTTTAATTCATTGCCGAGCTTCATTTAGTTTTGAAAATTTCCTAATTCTTGGTGAACTTTAGCTTTGTTGGATACAGATACCTAGTTTTATGACAAGTTAATTTGAAGAAGCGTGTTGCTATGGATCTGTTTGGCCTAGATGAATATTATCTGATGGTATAATTTGTAAGGCACCTCGAACCAGCATTGTGTTCTTGGTGCCTTATTAACCCAGTTGTTTGAACTTGTTTATTTGCATGCATATGTCTTATGTTTGATGCACAGGAGGATTCATATTGTCACTATTTGCATTCATATTGTCAGTATTTGCATTCATATTCTCTTGGTGACTAGCCCAATTATATGCTAGATGCACAGGAGGATGTAGAGAAGTTTGATGGCATCCAGCTGTTGACCTTTGAAGGCATTAGCTGCTGTCATATCAGCTCCAGAAATGTCGTTATACTCTAGAAATGTCTGGTTGTGATATCTGGCTTGGCTAACTTTTATCTGAAATTTATCCACGCCAAAAAAAAAAAACTTGATATCTGGAATTCATTTCTTCAATATTTTTTCCTTCACAAGTTATGGTGCAAATGGTATGATTTTTCATTTTTCGTCAACAGGCCACGCGAGAATCAGCCAGAACCGATTTATACATAACTGATATCCAACAGGTTGAAAGGTTTACTTCAAGAAATATATAACAAAAAAAAAAATCTTCAACCCAGAGTTCCGGGACGAATGACTATATACCTGGCCATCCGTCGGGCTGGCTGGGCTTCAGGCAGGCCTAACAAAGCCCGAAGTAGAAAGCCTAGGTCCGGTCCCGGCCTGGCCTGGCCGTCAGGGCTAGAATTTAGGCCCAAGCCTGGCCCATCACTGGAAAAGCCTGCTGGGCCTTGGGCTGGGCCTCTTCCCTAAATCACAAATATGGCAGGCCCTGGCCCGACCTTCGGGCTAAAAACCTAGGACCAGGCCCGGACTACGGGCAAGATCGGGCTGGGTCAGGTCAGACTTTTTCGGGCCAGGTTGGGTCGGGCCAGGTATAACTACTGATAATATGTTAGTGACTTATGTATGTTTCCATGCGATAAATAAGGCAAATCCTAAACGGCGCCCGTTGCGCCCGTTTCTTCGCTGCACGCAAACGGGCGCATACCCCCCGAGCCAGGCTGGGCCGGCCCATTTCTTCTTTTTCTGTTAAAACTGCATCAATCAAAAGAGAGTGATTGCGGTGGTTCGAACTTCAGCGCAGTTACCACTAGGCAAAGAACCACTTGCTGTTTGCAAACCTATTTTCCCTCTTTTATTTCTCCAGGTCGCGAGATTTTTTCTCCTTTTTCCTGCTCTTTTTTCATTTTTCATTTCTTTATTCCTTTTTCTTTTTTTCGTAAATGTGCAATTTTTTTATTCAAATTTGATGAACCTCTATCAAATCGATGAACTTTTTTTAAAATTCGATGAAAATTTTCAAATTCCATGATTTTTTTAAAACGTGAACAATAATTGAGAACCTGAACAAAAAATTATATACGATGAGCGATTTTCAAATATACACCGAACATTTTTTCGGTGTACGATGAACAATTTTTAACTACACAGCGAACATTTTTGTGATATACATTTAAATAATATAAAACATATTTATACATTCTTTTGATATAAGATGAACAACTTTTATACATTGAACATTTTTGTAATATAATCTGAACAATTTTTATATTATGACCATGAGGTCATGGGTTCAAGTCCTGGAAACAGCCTCTTACAGAAATGTAGGGAAAGGCTGCGTACTATAGACCCAAAGTGGTCGGACCCTTCCCTGGACCCTGCGCAAGCGGGAGCTACATGCACCAGGTTGCCCTTTTTTTAATCTGAACAATTTTTAACTACACATTAAACAATTTTGTGATATGCGCTGAAAAACCATTTAAATACCCATTGAACATTATTCTTATGTACACTGAACAATTTAAAATTGTGAACAAAATTTTAAAAAGTGAATAAATTTGGAAAACTATGAACACATTTTGAAATCACGAACAAAAAACAAAAAATACATTTTTTTTAAAATTCCATGAACTTTTTTCAATTTCAATGAACTTTTTGTAGATTTCGATGAACCTTTCCTAGATTTTGATGAACTTTTTTCAAATTCGATGATTTGTTTTCAAATTTGATGAACTTTTTCCAACTTTGATGAACTTTTTTTTTCAAATTCGATGAACATTTTTCAAATTCGTTGAACTTTTTTTAAATTCGAACAAACTTTTTTGATATTAATGAACTATTTTTCAAAATTGATGAACTTTTTTGAAATTTGTGAACTTTTTTAAAATCAATGATTTTTTTAGTTCGTTAACCTTTTCAATTCGTGATTATTTTGAAATCTGTGAATTTTCAAATTTCATCCCGAAAAAATTACGTTTCCCAAAATCTGTGCGCAATAAATAGCGCGACTTTAATTATTCTTAACTCATGCGCGCCGAAAATATCCATGATCGATTGGTTGCACTAGTGGTTAGCTGACTGGAACATCTACTGGAGGTCGTGTGGTCGAATCCTCATGGGAGCAACACTTTTTAGGGGATTTATTTGTGGTATAGATGGGTTTTTTTTGTGGTGTAGAAGGCGCGTCTTGGGCCGGCCCAGCAGGTGCGGCTGTGAGCGCTAGCTTCCTGAACCGGCGCTTGAGGCGCCGGTTAGGAGCTCCCGATAAATAATCACAGGGAAGGAAATAGTGGGGGTGTGTGTGCAGTAAAGTTGGATATGTACAAATGATTCAAAAAAAAAGTTGGATATGTACAAGGCAAGACCATGCTGAATGGTTCTTTTACGAGACATTTTTAATTGGTAACCATATTGACTCGACTTTTTTAGAGGTAATATCACCGAGAGTCATAGAATTTGCGCAATTGTGTTAGTACCCGGTCCATGTGTGTGACTACAGTCGATAAGAAAGAAGACGGAGAGAAGACGTAGAATTTTCTTCCGTACCCCCTTTCTCTTATTTGAGTCATAGGACCACTGATACATTTTCAACGTATCTATAATTTTTGATTGTTCCATGCTATTATATTACCTCTTTTGGATGTTTATGGGCTTTATTTTACACATTTATACCAATTTTGGGACTAACCTACTAATCGGAGGCCTAGACCATATTGCTGTTTTTTTGCCTATTTAAGTATTTCGAAGAAAAGGAATATCAAATGGAGTCCAAACGGAATGAAACCTTCGGGAGCGTGATTTTTGAACGAACGTGATCCAAAGGACTTAGAGTGCAAGTCAAGAAGCAGCCGAGGCTCCCACGAGATAGGAGGGCGCCCCCCCCTCTAGGGCGCGCCCCCTGTCTTGTAGGCCCCTCGGGCGGCCACTGACGTACTTCTTCCTCCTATATATACCTACGTACCCCGAAAACATCCAGGAGGCGGACGAAACACAATTTCCACCACCGTAACCTTCTGTATCCGCGAGATCCCATCTTGGAGCCTTCATCGGTGTTCTGCCGGAGGGGGAATCGACCACGGAGGGCTTCTACATCAACATCCTTGCCCCTCCGATGAGTTGTGAGTAGTTTACCACAGACCTACGGGTCCATATTTATTAGCTAGATGGCTTCTTCTTTCTTTTTGGATCTCAATACAATGTTCTCCCCCTCTCTTGTGGAGATCTATTCGATGTAAACTCTTTTTGCGGTGTGTTTGTCGAGATCCGATGAATTGTGGGTTTATGATCAAGTTTATCTATGAATAATATTTGAATCTTCTCTGAATCCTTTTATGTATGATTGAGTTATCTTTGCAAGTCTCTTCGAATTATCAGTTTGGTTTGGCCTACTGGATTGATCTTTCTTGCCATGGGAGAAGTGCTTAGCTTTGGGTTCAATCTTGCGGTGTCCTTACCCAGTGACAAAAATGGTTGCAAGGCACTTATTGTATTGTTGCCATCGAGGATAACAAGATGGGGTTTATATCATATTGCTTGAGTTTATCCCTCTACATCATGTCATCGTGCTTAATGCGTTACTCTGTTCTTATGAACTTAATACTCTAGATGCAGGCAGGAGTCGGTCGATGTGTGGAGTAATAGTAGTAGATGCACGCAGGAGTAGGTCTACTTGTTATGGACGTGATGCCCGTGATGCCTATATACATGATCATGCCTAGATAATCTCATAACTATTCGCTTTTCTATCAATTGCTCGACAGTAATTTGTTCACCCACCGTAATACTTATGCTATCTTGAGAGAAGCCACTAGTGAAACCTATGGCCCCCGGGTCTATCTCTTATCATATTTGCTTTCAATCTACTTTTATTTGCATCTTTACTTTTTTCATCTATCTTATAAAATACCAAAAATATATTTATCTTATCTTACTATCTTTATTAGATCTCACTTTCGCAAGTGGCCGTGAAGGGATTGACAACTCCTTTATTGCGTTGGTTGCGAGTTCTCAGTTTGTTTGTGTAGGTGCGTGGGACTTTTGAGGAGCCTCCTACTGGATTGATACCTTGGTTTTCAAAAACTGAGGGAAATACTTACGCTACTATTGCTGCATCACCCTCTCCTCTTTGAGGAAAACCAACGCAAGCTCAAGACGTAGCAAGAAGGATTTCTGGCGCCGTTGCCGGGGAGGTCTTCGCTCAAGTCAAGACATACCAAGTACCCATCACAAACCCATCTCCCTCGCATTTATATTATTTGCCATTTGCCTCTCGTTTTCCTCTCCCCCACTTCACCCTTACCGTTTTATTCGCCCTCTCTTTCCCAATCTCCTCCTCTCTTTTCGCTTGCCTTTTTCTATTTGCTTGTGTGTTGGATTACTTGTTGCCATGGCGCAAGATAATACCAAATTGTGTGATTTCTCAAATACCAATAATAATGATTTCCTTAGTACTCCGATTGCTCCTCTTAATTATGTTGAGTCTTGTGAAATCAATACTGCTTTGCTGAATCTTGTTATGAAAGATCAATTCACCGGCCTTCCTAGCGAAGATGCCGCTACTCATCTAAACAACTTTGTTGATTTGTGTGATATGCAAAAGAAGAAAGATACGGATAACAATATTGTCAAATTGAAGTTATTTCCGTTTTCACTTAGAGATCATGCTAAAGTTTGGTTTTCGTCTTTGCCTGAAAATAGTATTGATTCTTGGAACAATTGCAAAGATGCTTTTATCTCTAAGTATTTTCCTCCCGCTAAGATCATCACTCTTAGGAACGATATTATGAATTTTAAACAACTTGATCATGAGCATATTTCCCAATCTTGGGAAAGAATGAAATTGATGCTTCGCAATTGCCCTACTCATGGTTTGAATTTATGGATGATCATACAAAATTTTTATGCCGGTTTGAACTTTACTTCTAGAAATCTCTTAGATTCGGCCGCGGGAGGCACGTTTATGGAAATCACGTTAGGAGATGCTACAAAAATTCTTGATAATATTATGGCTAATTATTCTCAATGGCACACCGAAAGATCTTCTAGTAAAAAAGTGCATGCTATAGAAGAAATCAATGTTTTGAGTGGAAAGATGGATGAACTTATGAAATTGTTTGCTACTAAAAATACTCCTCTTGATCCCAATGATATGCATTTGTCTTCCTTGATTGAGAATAATAATGAATCTATGGATGTGTATTTTGTTGGTAGGAATAGTTTTGGAAACAATGCTTATAGAGGAAACTTTAATGCTAGACCGTTCCCTAGTAATTCCTCTAATAATTATGGAAATTCCTACAATAATTCTTATGGTAATATTAATAAGATGCCCTCTGATTTTGAGAATAGTGTGAAAGATTTTATGATTTCTCAAAAGAATTTTAATGCTTTGCTTGAAGAAAAATTGCTCAAAGTTGATGATTTGGCTAGGAACGTTGATAGACTTTCGCTTGATGTTGATTCTCTTAAACTTAGATCTTCTCCTACAAAGCATGATATCAATGAGTCTCTCAAAGTAATGAGAATCTCCATTGACGAGTGTAAGGAAAGAACCGCTAGATTGCGTGCTAAGAAAGATAGCTTTATAAAAGCGTGTTCTTCTAGTTTCCATGAAAATAATGATAAGGATCTTAAAGTTATTGATGCGTCTCCTATTAGATCTATATTTTGCAATATTAATTTTGATGATTATGGGACTAATGATGAATCAACTTTGCCTAGAAGGCGTCCCAAGATTCAGAGTCTTTAGATCTTGATGCTAAATTTGGTAAAAGTGAGATTGGAAAGGTCACAACTTTAAATAGTATTGAACCCACTATCCCAGATTTCAAGGAATTTGATTATGATAATTGTTCTTTAAAAGGTTGTATTTCCTTGTTGCAATCCGTTGTTAATTCTCCTCATGCTTATAGTCAAAATAAAGCTTTTACCAAACATATTGTTGATGCCTTGATGCAATCTTATAATGAAAAACTTAATCTGGAAGTTTCTATACCTAGAAAACTTAATGATGAGTGGGAACCTACTATAAAGATTAGAATTAAAGATCATGAGTGTTTTGCTTTGTGTGATTTGGGTGCTAGTGTTTCCACGATTCTGAAAACTTTATGTGATATTCTAGGTTTCCATGATCTTGATGATTGCTCTTTAAATTTGCACCTTACGGATTCCACCATTAAAAAGCCAATGGGAAGGATCAATGATGTTCTTATTGTTGCAAATAGAAATTTGGTGCCCGTAGATTTTATCGTTCTTGATATAGATTGCAATCTTTCTTGCCCTATTATTCTTGGTAGACCTTTCCTTAGAACGATTGGCGCGATTATTGATATGAAGGAAGGGAATATTAGATTCTAATTTCCATTAAAGAAAGACATGGAGCACTTTCTAAGAAATAAAGTCAAATTACCTTATGAATCTATTATGCGGGCTACTTATGAATTTAGTGCCAAAGATGGCACTCGTTAGATCTATCTTTGCTTTTATGCCTAGCTAGGGGCGTTAAACGATAGCGCTAGTTGGGAGGCAACCCAATTTTCTTTGTGTTTTTTTTGTTTTTGCTCCTGTTCAGTAATAAATCTTGCATCTACCTTCTGTTTAGATGTGTTTTTATCTTTTAATTAGTGTTTGTGCCAAGTAGAACCTATAGGATAACCTATGATGATAGTTGATTTGATTTTGCTAAAAAACAGAAACTTTGCGCGCACGAATATAATTTTGTTAAATCACAGGAACGTGATTTTGCGTTGATTCTTTTTGCTGCTGATCAATAAACAAATTTTCCAGGACTTCCTATTTTGTTAGGATTTTTAGAGTTCCAGAAGTTTGCGTTAGTTACAGATTGCTACACACTGTTCTGTTTTTGACAGATTCTGTTTTTTGTGTGTTGTTTGCTTATTTCAATGCATCTATGGCTAGTAAATAGTTTACAAACCATATAGAAGTTGGAATACAGTAGGTTTAACACCAAAATAAATAAATAATGAGTTCATTACAGTACCTTATGTGGTGGTTTTGTTTTCTTTCACTAACGGAGCTTATAAGATTTCCTGTTGAGTTTTGTGTTGTGAAGTTTTCAAGTTTTGCGTAAAGTTTTTATGGACTATGGAATAAATGGTGGCAAGAGCCTAAGCTTGGGTATGACCAAGGCACCCCAAGATATTCAATAATATCCAAAAGCCTAAGCTTGGGGATGCCCAAGGCACCCCAAGATATTCAATAATAGCCAAAAGCCTAAGCTTGGGGATGCCCCGGGAAGGCATCCCCTCTTTCGTCTTCGTTCATTGGTAACTTTACTTGGAGCTATATTTTTATTCGCCACATGATATGTGTTTTGCTTGGAGCGTCATGTATTATATTAGTCTTTGCTTTTTAGTTTACCACAATCATCCTTGCTATACACACCTTTTTGGAGAAGCCTATTTGATTAGAATTTGCTAGAATACTCTATGTGCTTCACTTATATCTTTTGAGCTTGATAGTTTTTGCTCTAGTGCTTCACTTATATCTTTTAGAGCACGGTGGTGTCTTAATTTTGAAGAAATTATTAGTCTCTCATGCTTCACTTATATTATTTTGAGAGTCTTTTAGAACAACATGGTATTTGCTATGGTTACAAATTTGGTCCTAGAATGATGAGCATCCAAGTTGGGTATAATAAAAACTATCATAGAAAGTGAATTGGATGCTATGTTCAATTTGATGCTTGATAATTGTTTTGAGATATGGAGGTAGTGATATTAAAGTCATGCTAGTTGGGTGATTATGAATTTAAAGAATGCTTGTGTTGAAGTTTGTGATTCCCGTAGTATGCACGTATGGTGAACCGCTTTGTGATGAAGTTGGAGCACAATTTTATTTACTAAGTGTCTTCCTTATGAGTGGTGGTCGGGGACGAGCGATGGTCTTTTCCTACCAATCTATCCCCCTAGGAGCATGCACGTAGTGCTTTGGTTTTTGATGACTTCTAAATTTTTGCAACAAGTATATGAGTTCTTTTGATTAATGTTGAGTCCATGGATTATACGCACCCTTTCACCTTTCCATCATTGCTAGCCTCTCTTGTGCCGCGCAACTTTCGCCGGTACCATACACCCACCATATACCTTCCTCAAAATAGCCACCATACCTACCTATTATGGCATTTCCATAGCCATTTCGAGATATATTGCCATGCAACTTTCCACCGTTCCGTTCATATGACACGCATTACTTTTGTCATATTGCTCTTTGCATGATCATATAGTTGACATTGTATTTGTGGCAAGGCCACCTTCATAATTTTCATACATGTCGCTCTTGATTCATTGTATATCCCGGTACACCGCCGGAGGCATTCATATAGAGTCATATCTTGTTCTAGCTTTGAGTTGTAATTCTTGAGTTGTAAATCCATAAAAGTGTGATGATCTTCATTATTTGAGCATTGTCCTAGTGAGGAAAGAATGATGAAGACTATGATTCCCCCACAAGTCGGGATGAGACTTCAGACTTTACAAAAAGAAAAAAAAGAAAAGAGAAAGGCCAAAAAAAAGAAGGCCAAAAAAGAAGGCCAAAGAAAAAAAAGAAAAAAAGGAAAATAATAATAATAAAATGAGAGAAAAAGAGAGAAGGGACAATGATACTATCCCTTTTTCCACACTTGTGCTTCAAAATAGCACCATGATCTTCATGATAGAGAGTCTCATATGTTGTCACTTTCATATACTAGTGGGAATTTTTCATTATAGAACTTGGCTTGTATATTCCAATGATGGGCTTCCTCGAAATACCCTAGGTCTTCGTGAGCAAGCGAGTTGGATGCACACGCACTCAGTTTCTTTTGTTGAGCTTTCATATATTTATAGCTTTAGTGCATCCGTTGCATGGCAATCCCTACTCACTCACATTGATATCTATTAATGGGCATCTCCATAGTCCGTTGATACGCCTAGTTAATGTGAGGCTATCTTCTCCTTTTTTGTCTTCTCCACAACCACCATTCTATTCCACATATAGTGCTATGTCCATGGCTCACGCTCATGTATTGCGTGAAAGTTGAAAGAGTTTGAGATTATTAAAGTATGAAACAATTGCTTGGCTTGTCATCGGGGTTATGCATGATTAAATACTTTGTGTGATGAAGATAGAGCAACAACCAGACTATATGATTTTGTAGGGATAACTTTCTTTGGCCATGTTATTTTGAGAAGACATGATTACTTTGATTAGTATGCTTGAAGTATTACTATTTCTTATGTCAATATGAACTTTTATTTTGTATCATTTGGATCTGAACATTCATGCCACAATAAAGAAAATTACATTGAGAATTATGCTAGGTAGCATTCCACATCAAAAATTTCTTTTTTTATCATTTACCTACTCGAGGACGAGTAGGAATTAAGCTTAGGGATGCTTGATACGTCTCCAACGTATCTATAATTTTTGATTGTTCCGTGCTATTATATTACCTCTTTTGGATGTTTATGGGCTTTATTTTACACATTTATAATATTTTTGGGACTAACCTACTAACCGGAGGCCCAACCCATATTGATGTTTTTTTTGCCTATTTCAATATTTCGAAGAAAAGGAATATCAAACGGAGTCCAAACAGAATGAAACCTTCGCGAGCGTGATTTTTGGAACGAACGTGATCCAGAGGACTTGGAGTGCAAGTAAAGAAGCAGCCGAGGCTCCCACGAGATAGGAGGGCGCCCCCCTATAGGGCATGCCCCCTGTCTCGTGGGCCCCTCGGGCGGCCACCGACGTACTTCTTCCTCCTATATATACCTACGTACCCTGAAAACATCCAGGAGGCGGACAAAACACAATTTCCACCACCGTAACCTTCTGTATCCGCGAGATCCCATCTTGGAGCCTTCACCGACATTCTGCCGGAGGGGGAATCGACCACGGAGGGCTTCTACATCAACATCCTTGCCCCTTCGATGAGTTGTGAGTAGTTTACCACAGACCTACGGGTCCATAGTTATTAGCTAGATGGCTTCTTCTCTCTTTTTGGATCTCAATACAATGTTCTCCCCCTCTCTTGTGGAGATCTATTCGATGTAAACTCTTTTTGCGGTGTGTTTGTTGAGATCCGATGAATTGTGGGTTTATGATCAGGTTTATCTACGAATAATATTTGAATCTTCTCTGAATTCTTTTATGTATGATTGAGTTATCTTTGCAAGTCTCTTCGAATTATTAGTTTGGTTTGGCCTACTAGATTGATCTTTCTTACCATGGGATAAGTGCTTAGCTTTGGGTTCAATCTTGTGGTGTCCTTACCCAGTGACAAAAAGGGTTGCAAGGCACTTATTGTATTGTTGCCATCGAGGATAACAAGATGGGGTTTATATCATATTGCTCGAGTTTATCCCTCTACATCATGTCATCTTGCTTAATGCGTTACTCTGTTCTTATGAACTTAATACTCTAGATGCAGGCAGGAGTCGGTCGATGTGTGGAGTAATAGTAGTAGACGCAGGCAGGAGTTGGTCTACTTGTTATGGACGTGATGCCTATATACATGATCATGCCTAGATAATCTCATAACTATTCGCTTTTCTATCAATTGCTCGACAGTAATTTGTTCACCCACCGTAATACTTATGCTATCTTGAGAGAAGCCACTAGTGAAACCTATGGCCCCCGGGTCTATCTCTTATCATATTTGCTTTCAGTCTACTTTTATTTGCATCTTTACTTTTTGCATCTATCTTATAAAATACCAAAAATATATTTATCTTATCTTACTATCTTTATTAGATCTCACTTTCGCAAGTGGCCATGAAGGGATTGACAACCCCTTTATTGCGTTGGTTGCGATTTCTCAGTTTGTTTGCGTAGGTGCGTGGGACTTTTGAGGTGCCTCCTACTGGATTGATACCTTGGTTCTCAAAAACTGAGGGAAATACTTATGCTACTATTGCTGCATCAGCCTCTCCTCTTCGAGGAAAACCAACGCAAGCTCAAGACGTAGCAACCACCGTACTATCAAGAGGGGTAGAGTGTTTTGAAACTTATGTTTCTCTAATGCTTGACTGAAACCTATGAGAGTTGAGTTAAATCTCTTCCTGCCTCAAAACATTAATTGCCAGCAAGAGACGTTAATCTTCTCGACTGCTAGAGATATGTTCCAGCAAAGGAGTCAGCCTTACTTGTTCCTCAAGTAAAGTTGTTGGGTGTGTTTGAAATCCGACCGTTAGAGACGTGTTGGTTGGCCATTGGTTGGACGTCATGTCCTGAATGATCATTTCCCCCTCGTGATTGCTTCAGCTATAAGTAACCACCCCATTCCAACCGAGATGGTTGGCTGCTCCGTGTGATTCTAATAGTTTGTTTGAGCAGCTGAAAGATTAGAGTTAATCCACCGAGAGAAAACCCTAGACTCAAAAAACTAGATAGTGGTTGAGCATCATAGATATCTAAGTTTAGTATGCTAGGCATATTACTCTTGAGAGCTGCTAACTCTCTAGATGGTTAGGCGTCAAAATCATCAGCAACCAAGAGTCACTGTGCTTTGTGAACACAATCTGTGAAGGTTTTGGAGATCGCCTGAACTATTTACCTCGAGTAATCGGCACAAGTTGATGAACTTGTTGTCGAGAAGAATAGGACGAAGAGAGTTTATCTTCTGTGTTAAACCAGAAGTCCCACCAACCAGACATAGCTCTTTTGCAGAAGAGTGACTGGTTTACCTAATACCTTGTCTCCATCGAGCATCACTAGTTTCATCTTCACCCATAAATATTTTTAGTTATTTATACTCTACTGTGTTTCAGCCATGTAATTTATCTTCGGTTCCCATACTTGTTTTGTCTCGATAAAATTTCTGTCTGTTTCAAGTAGTTTTATTTCGTAGTAAAGTTACCATTTAGTTTATTCTTTGCTGTTGTGTTCTGAGAGGTTTCAAGTTTCTCGAAGAAAATTTAAATCTCCCATTCACCCCCCGGTAGACATACTTTGTTCCTACAGTGCACCATCAATTTCACACTTGCCCTTTGTTAGCGATACCTTGATCCTAATGAGAGTGGATGCATTGAACACTGCTACTATGGAATGTTCTAGATATGTACTATGCCAACTTAGGTTAACTTGTTAGTGAAGCGAAGTCTGATATCTTTTCAAGCCTAAATACTAGGGAAGATGTGAAAAGAGAGGTTTCTACAGAACTGGAGATTCTGGCATAGGCCCTCACAAGTAACTATCTTGGTTGGTTGTCACTTGGGAGTTGATCGCAGTGATTGTTTCTAACATCTAATTGATAGAGTTTGTGTTTTAATCAATGGGTGGACTGCTACGACCTTATCCATGGGGGCTAAGAAGACTATTGAAAGTCGTGGCACATGACAACCTAGTCTATGCTATGTCGGTTTTTAATATTTCAAAGAAAGAAATTTGTGATGCAATTGCTAGATATTGTTGGGGGAGTTCCTAAGAAAACATAAAATTACAATGGAGGGCTTGGTGGAAGATGTACATCCATGAAGTACCCAAATTCTAGTGGCTAAATCACGAGCCCGCCCTAGCTTAGCAAGCATGACCCTAGTCATTATTAGTACGTGTGTGTGCGTATCTTCTCATCATGAAAATACAGAAGCCAATTTTATGTCTTCCTCTAGCAGTTATGTGTAATGTTATTAATGTCAAAATTCACTTGCACATATATTGTTGTTGATCGAATGGTATACCACAACAATGATGCCAACATATTTTCAATCGAGGAGCATCGATCTAAAAGCTGAGGATGAAACTATCTTAATTAAATGTTATGATCTTTTCAAGGGTGCATTGTGGTGGTATCCATGAGGAAAACACAACTCAATGGCAATGCTAATGGTTCACTGGTGCCAAATTTATAGACAAGGGACGCCTTGTAAAGCACTTGTTTAATACCAAAATACCAGTACCATATATGGGACTAGATCACATTTTGAACTACTATATATTTCTGCATGTGTCTTACATACTTCTAATATAGGAAAACTACTTCAAGAACGACAACAACCCTTCTCAAGTGATAGTACTGCATGTTTTCAATGGTTATCTTTGCGATATGCATAGAGATGAGGTATTCTAGGTGGATAGCACGACGTTGGTATCCGACATGAAGATGTGAGATCGGTACATTGACTCCACGATGTAAGAGCATTGATTAGTACAACTTCACTGTTTGTAGGAGTCTTCTGCTTATGATCTTATTATATGTCAGATGTGAATGTTGAATTAATAGATGTTGGTTGTGTACTTCTGGGTTATGATATTCATATATGATGAATATAAAATCGACCATATGATTGTACATAACTTGTTGGATTTGAATGTGCATCGCTATCATATGGATGTGTATGTTCAATCTGCTGAATAGTTTCAGTAGATGGGGCCGCACTGGTAGCACATTGTAAATTTGCAGGCAATGCTACCAGCTACATCCCCAGCACCTGAAGCTGGCAATACACACTACTAGGAGGCACAGAGAACTGAAAGGTCAATGAAAGTTTGCATCTGCTAACAGTTAGGTGGGACATCAATGCACTATACACATACATAGGCTTACTACTGGGCCGTGAAACAACCAACAAAGGGGTTTAGCGGGTCGTCATCAGAGGGTCAATCTACAGTAGTGGGCTCACCCGCGCGTTGCTACTTCTTGAGCTTGCGTTGGTTTTCCCTTGAAGAGAAAAGGGTGATGCAGCAAAGTAGAGATAAGTATTTCCCTCAGTTAATACCCAAGGTATAATCCAGTAGGAGAAACACGCAGGTCCCCAATATGTGCACCTACACAAATAATCAAACACTTGCACCCAACGCGAAAAAGGGGTTGTCAATCCCTTCATGGTCACTTGCAAAGGTGAGATATGATAGAGATAGATATAAAATATTACTAAACCGTAAAAGTAAATGAAAGTAAATAAATTACAACAAGGTATTTTTGGTTTATAGATCTAAAAATATATGAAGGAAAATAGACCCGTGGGTCATAGGTTTCACTAGAGGCTTCTCTCTTGAAGGCAAATAATACGATGGTGAACAAATTACTGTCGAGCAATTGATAGAAAAGCGCAAGGTTATGACAACATCTAAGGAAATGATTATGCATATAGGTATCACGTCCGTGTCAAGTAGACCGACTCCTGCCTGCATCTACTACTATTACTCCACACATCGACCGCTATCCAGCATGCATCTAGAGTATTAAGTTCATAAAGAATGGAGTAACACCTTAAGTAAGATGACATGATGTAGATGGATAAACTCAAGCAATATGATGAAAACCCCATCTTTTTACCCTTGATGGCAATGATAAAATACGTGTCTCGCTACCCCTACTTTGTCACTGAGTGAAATCACGCAAGACTGAACCGAAAACTAAGCACCTCTCCCATTGCAGGAAAACCCAATCTAGTTGGCTAAACCAAACCGATAATTCGAAGAGAAATACAAAGATATCAAATCATGCATATAAGAATTCAGAGAAGATTCAAATAATATTCATAGATAAGCTGGTCATAAATCCACAATTCATCGATCTCGACAAACACACCGCAAAAGAAGATTACATCGGATGGATCTCCAAGAACATCGAGGAGAACATGGTATTAGGAATCAAAGAGAGCGAAGAATCCATCTAGCTACTAGCTATGGACCCATAGGTCAGTGGTAAACTACTCACACTTCATCGGAAGGGAAATATAGTTGATGTAGATGCCCTCCGTGATCAAATCCCCCTCTGGCAGGATGCCGAAAAAGGCCCCAAGATGGGATCTCATTGGAGCAACATGTTTACGGCGGCAGAAAAGTATTTTGGTGGACGCTTCTGTTGATAATGGAATATTTGAGGATTTATAGAACTCAGAGGGTGGTCGGTGGACCCCCGAGGGGCCTGGTGCACCCTGGAGACTTGTGGAGTCCTCGAGACTCTTCTGACTTGGCCTCCAAGCTCCGTGGATGTCTTCTGGTCCAAGAAAAATCATTGTAAAGTTTTATTCCGTTTGAACTCCGTTTGATATTACTTTTCTATAAAACTCAAAACAAGGAAAAAACAGAAACTGACACTGACACTGGGATCTAGGTTATTAAGTTAGTCCCAAAAATAAAGTAATAGCATATTAATGCATATAAAACATCCAAAACAGATAATATAATAACATGGAACAATAAAAAATTATAGATACGTTAGAGACGTATCGAGCATCCCCAAGATTAATTCCTACTCGTCCTCGAGTAGATAAATGATAAAAACATAATTTTTGATGTGGAATTCTACCTAACATATTTATCCATGTAATTTTCTTTATTGTGGCATGAATGTTCAGATCCATAAGATTCAAAACAAAAGTTTAATATTGACATAAAAACAATAATACTTCAAGCATACTAATTAAGCAATCATGTCTTCTCAAAATAACATGGTCAAAGAAAGCTATCCCTACAAAATCATATAGTCTGGCTATGCTCCATCTTCATCACACAAAAAATTAAATCATGCACAACCCCGATGGCAAGCCAACCAATTGTTTCATACTTTTGATGTTTCTCAAACTTTTTCAACTTTCACTCAATACATGAGTGTGAACCATGGATATAGCACTATAGGTGGAATAGAATATGGTGGTTGTGGAGAAGACAAAAAGGAGGAGACAGTCTCACATCAACTAGGCGTATCAGCGAGCTATGGAGATGCCCATCAATAGATATCAATGTGAGTAAGTGGGGATTGCCATGCAACGGATGCACTAGCGCTATAAGTTTATGAAAGCTAAAAAAGAAACTAAGTGGGTGTGCATCCAACTCGCTTGCTCATGAAGACCTAGGGCAATTTTGAGGAAGCCCATCATTGGAATATCCAAGCCAAGTTATATAACGAAAAACTCCCACTAGTATATGAAAGTGGCAACATAGGAGACTCTCTATCATGAAGACCATGATGCTACTTTGAAGCACAAGTGTGGAAAAAGGATAGTAACATTGTCCCCTCTCTCTTTTCTCTCATTTTTTTGTGGGCTTCTTTGGCCTCTTTTTTTGGGTGGGCTTCTATGGCCTCTTTTATTTTTTGTAAATTCCGAAGACTCATCCCAACTTGTGAGGGAATTTTAGCTTCCATCATCCTTTCCTCACATGGGACAATGCTTTAATAATGATGATCATCACACTTTTATTTACTTACAATTCAAGAATTACAACTCGATACTTAGAACAAAATATGAATCTATATGAATGCCTCCGGCGGTGTACTGAGAAGTGCAATGATCTAGCGTAGCAAATGACATAAAAAACGAACAAGCCATGTAAACATCATGCTAGCTATCTTACGATCATGCAAAGCAATATGACAATGATGGAGCGTGTCATAATAAAACGGAACGGTAGAAGTTGCACGACAATATATCTCGTAATGGCTATGGAAATGCCATAATAGGTAGGTATGGTGGCTGTTTTGAGGAAGGTATATGGTGGGTGTAATGCACCGATGAAAGTTGCATGGTACTAGAGAGGCTAGCAATGGTGGAAGGATGAGAGTGCGTATAATCCATGGACTCAACATTAGTCATAAAGAACTCACATAATTATTGCAAAAATCTATTATTCATTGAAACAAAGTACTACGTGCATGCTCCTAGGGGGATAGATTGGTAGGAAAAGACCATCGCTCATCCCCGACCGCCACTCATAAGGAAGACAATCAATAAATTAATCATGCTCCGACTTCATCACATAACGGTTCATCATACATGCATGCTACGGGAATCACAAACTTTAACACAAGTATTTCTACAATCCACAATTAATCACTAGCATGACTCTAATATCACCATCTTTATATCTCAAAACAATCGTAAGGAACCAAACTTCACATAGTATTCAACACACTTTATATGAAAGTTTTTATTATATTCCTCTTGGATGCCCATCATATTAGGACTAGATTCATAGCCAAAGAAATTTACCATGCTATTTATAGAGACTCCCAAAATAATATAAGTTAAGCATGAGAGTTCAAAGATTTCTACAAAATAAAGCCACCGCCGTGCTCTAAAAAGATATAAGTGAAGCACTAGAGCAAAATTGCCCAGCTCAAAAGATATAAGTGAAGCACATAGAGTATTCTAATAAATCACGATTCGTGCGTGTCCCTCTCAAAAGGTGTGTACAACAAGGTTTATTGTGGCAAACTAAAAAGCAAAGACTCATATCATACAAGACGCTCCAAGAAAAACACATATCATGTGGTGAATAAAAATATAGCCTCAAGTAAATTTACCAATATACGAAGACGAAAGAGGGGATGCCTTCCGGGGCATCCCCAATCTTAGGCTCTTGGTTGTCCTTAAATATTACCTTGGGGTGCCTTGGGCATCCCCAAGCATAGGCTCTTGCCACTCCTTATTCCATAGTCCATCAAATCTTTACCCAAAACTTGAAAACTTCACAACACAAAACTCAACAGAAAACTCATGAGATCCGTTAGTATAAGAAATGAATCACCACTTTTTGTACTGTTGTGAATTCATTCTTTATTTATATTGGTGCAATATCTACTGTATTCCAACTTCTCCATGGTTCATACCCCCCAATAATACCCATAGATTCATCAAAATAAGCAAACAACACATAGAAAATAGAATCTGTCAAAAATATAACAGTTTGTAGCAATCTATAAACTTCGAATACTTCTGTAACTCCAAAAATTGTGAAACACTAGGACAATAGAGGAAATTTGTATATCAATATTGCGTAAAAAATTCAAGAATTTATCGCGTTCCACCAACAGCAAAAGTTTCTATTTTTAGCAAGATCAAATCAACTATCACCGTAAGCCATCCCAAAGGTCTTACATGGCTCAAACACTAACTAAAATACCAAAACACAATTACTACAGAGGTAATAATGTGTATTTTTGTAAAAATAGAAAATAAAAATATTGGGTTATCTCCCAACAAGCGCTTTTCTTTAAAGCCTTTTAGCTAGGCATTGAGATTTCGATGATGCTCACATGAAAGATAACAATTGAAACAAGAAGAGAGCATCATGTAGTATGTGAAAAGCAAGTTTAAGTCTAACATACTTCCTATGCGTAGGCATTTTATAAGCAAACAATTTATCAAGACTAGCAAAAATTAGCATATGCAAGGGAGGGAGTCCTGGATTAGGGGGTCCTCGGACGGCCGGACTATATGCTTATGCCGGACTGTTGGACTATGAAGATACAAGATTGAAGACTTCGTCCCGTGTCCGGGTGGGACTCTCCTTTGCGTGGAAGGCAAGCTTGGCAATTCGGATAGGTAGATTCACTTCTCTGTAACTGACTCTGTGTAACCCTAGCCCCCTCCGGTGCCTATATAAACCGGAGTGTTTAGTCCGTAGGACAATGAGAATCATAGGCTAGCTTCTAGGGTTTAGCCTCTACGATCTCATGGTAGGTCAACTCTTGTAGTACTCATATCATCAAGATCAATCAAGAAGGAAGTAGGGTATTACCTCCATAGAGAAGGCCCGAACCTGGGTAAACATCGTATCCCCCGCCTCCTGTTACCATTAGCCTTAGATGCACAGTTCGGGACCCCCTACCCGAGATCCGCCGGTTTTGACACCGACATTGGTGCTTTCATTGAGAGTTGCACTGTGTCGTCACCATAAGGCTTGATGGCTCCTTCAATAATCTACAATGATGCGGTCCAGGGTGAGGTTTTCCTCCCTGGATAGATCTTCGTATTCGGCGGCTTTGCACTGCGGGCCAACTCCCTTGGCCATCTGGAGCAGATCGATAGCTACGCCCCTGGCCATCAGGTCAGGTTTGGAAGCCTGAACTACACTGCCGACATCCGGGGAGACTTGATCTTTGACGGATTTGAGCCCATGACAGGTGCACCCTACAGCCACGATGAGCGTGACTTAGATCTGCCATCGGACGGCATTCAGGAGATCCCACCTGCAGTTGCCCTGGCTTTAGATCCAGTGCAGATCGTGCCATCCGAGGACGTGAGGATGGACCCCGCCACAGAAGCCGCACACTTAATGGTGATAGAGCCGAACACAGATTTCACTTCCAATGAGGTGTGTGTCATCGGACCCTCGGACTCGTCTCCGGCCATAGGCTCCAAACCACGTGTATCCGCACCTATCAGACCTAACTGGGCGCCGATCATGGAGTTCAGCTCAGCGGATATTGTTCGGCACTCGCCCTTGGGCGACGTGCTAAACTCATTAAAATCCCTCTCCTTGTCAAACTCTTGGCCGAACTATGCCCGGCTTGATTGGAAAGCGGACAACGAAGGAATTCATTTCCCACCCACCACCCACTTAATAGACACTATCGACGACTTAACCGACATGCTTGATCTCGACTCCGAAGACATCAACGGTATGGACGACAATGCCGGAGAAGAACGGGAACCACCGCCCCCAGGGCGCTGGACAGCCACCTCATCATATGACATATATATGGTGGACACACCCAAAGAAAGCAATGGCGAGGATCAAAAGGATGCAACAGAGGATAATCCTCTTGAAAAGCAAACAAAGCACCGACGTCAGCGGCGCCGCTCTAAATCCCGCCATAGGAAAAACAGCGATACCGGCACAAGAAAGAATAACACCTCGGACGATGCTAAAGATAACGACGACCCCGTAGACCCAACGATGGAGCAGGATGAGCAAGGGGATGGTGAACACAGTCCGGGGCCGTTGTCCGAATGCAGTGATGCCGAAGGCAAAACTTATAAACCTGTCTATGGAGAGGAGGACAGTCCGGACGATGATGCACGCATCATCCCGGAAAAACACTTGGAACAAGAGCACCTCCACGAGAGACTTATTGCCACCATGAGGAGCTTGAAGAAGCAGAAGCAACGGCTTAAAGCCGCGCAGGATATGCTCAACCACGGATGGAACGAAGTGCTCGACACTGATGAAAGATACGGCGGTGATCGCCATACAAAGAGCTACCCAAAACGTAAGCTGCTGCCCGAATTCGACGACAAGGCTATCGTGCCCATTCTGCCAAAAACAATACGGACGATCTGCCGAAGCGACCACCCCGTGGCCGAGACAGAGCTGCTAATGACGCTGCACACAAGTCAACACACGATCTACATGAGCACCTGGACAAAAGAGCTGGTATGACCAGGTCCATCTATGGATCTAGGAAACATGTTCCTATGCAGGATCATGGCCACCAAACCGACTATACTGATCGCTCGGAATCAACACTAAACACTACAACCGCCGGACCCACGCCATGACACATCCAAGTACAGGGGCGCTGCACACCCCCTGTGCTTCACCGATGAGGTGCTGGATCATGAATTTCCAGAGGGGTTTAAACCCGTAAATATGGAGGCATATGACGGAACGACAGACCCTATAGTCTGGATTGAGGACTTTATTATTCACATCCATATGGCTCGTGGAGATGATCTCCACGCCATCAAATACCTGCCTCTCAAGTTGAAAGGACCAGCTCAGCACTGGTTGAAAAGCCTCCCTAAAAATTCCATTGGAAGCTGGGAGGAACTCAAGGATGCTTTCAGGGATAATTTTCAAGGGACATATGCCCGACCTCCGGATGCAGATGATTTAAGTCACATAATTCAACAACCCGGAGAGTCAGCCTGCAAGCTTTGGAACAGATTTCTCACCAAGAAGAACCAAATCGTCGACTGTCCGGATGCCGAATCCCTAGCAGCTTTCAAACATAGCATCTGGGAAGAATGGCTTGCCATACACCTCGGCCTGGGAAAGCTAAGGACAATGGCAGCCCTAACAACTCTTATGACCCGCTTTTGCATGGGCGAGGACAGTTGGTTGGCCCGCAGCGGCACCAGCGATCCAGGCACATCCGAAATCAGGGATGGCAATGGAAAACCGCGACACAATAAAAACAAGCGTCGACATAATGAAGACAACCCAGACAATACAACGGTAAACGCTGGATTCAGGGACTCTAGACCCGGTCAACGGAAAAAGCCATTTAAAGGCAGCAGAGATGGTCCGTCTAGCCTAAATAAAATTCTAGACAAGTCCTGTCAGATTCATGGCACCCCCAAGAAACCTGCGAATCACACCAACAGAGAATGCTGGGTCTTCAAGCAGTCCGGCAAGCTAAACGCCGAACACAAAGGGAGGGAGCCGCTAAGTGAAGATGAGGATGAACCTCGCCAGCCGAACAGTGGGGAACAGAAAAAAGTTCCATCGGAGGTCAAAACAGTGAACATGATTTACGCCACCCACATACCAAAGAGGAAGTGCAGACGCACACTCCAAGACGTATATGCTGTAGAGCCCGTCGCCCCCAAATTCAACCCATGGTTGGCCTTCCTGATCACTTTCGATCGCAGGGATCATCCGACTAGTATCCGGCATGGAGGTTCGGCTGCCTTGGTGCTCGACCCAATAATCGATGGATACCATCTCACCCGAGTCCTCATGGACGGTGGTAGTAGTCTTACTCTGATATATCAGGACACTGTCCGCAAGATGGGGATAGACCCCCAAGAATCAACCAAAGCAGTACTACCTTTAAAGGAGTAATACCAGGCGTAGAGGTCCACTGCACGGGCTCTTTAACATTAGAGGTTGTATTCGGTTCTCCCAACAACTTTCGAAGCGAAGAACTAATCTTCGACATCGCTCCGTTCCGAAGAGGCTATCATGCACTACTCGGAAGAACGGCTTTCGCTCGTTTCAATGCAGTACCGCATTATGCTTATCTCAAACTTAAGATGCCTAGTCCACATGGCGTCATCACAATCAACGAAAACACAGAGCGTTCTCTTCGTGCGGAAGATTACATGGCGGCTCTAGCTGCCGAAACACTGAACAACCTCTCCAACCCGAGTAGCGCATCGGTCTTCGAGACCATGGACACTGCTAGACGTGTTCGGCACACATCTAGTTGTAGCAGCCCAGATAAACCTGAGCTTGATTAACGGCTATGCCCCCATATGTGGTGCTGGGGGCTGCCCGCATGTAAAAGGTCCATAGTTCGGCTCGACCCTATTTACACTCAAGAGATTGAATTTTCACGGTTCATTAAGATTAATTGACTCTACGCACGGTCACACCAGATTCTTTCACCTGGGTCTTTTTTTACAGATGACCATCGTGCTATACCCTTCAAAGATACGACACAACGGAGACAAAGGCACAAACGTGCAGCAGGGCCCCGTACAAAGGTTTCTTTTTAGATTAAGACCCTGTGTAAACATTTTTTACTATCTCTTGTTGTCTCACACCCTCCTGGCACTTAAAATGACCAAGAGGGATACCGGCGTCACCAGCGAGCTTATGATTCGCCATTCTAAAACAGACGTTACAGAGACAACAACCAATGTGTTTTCGAGATCTATGCTCTCACCACAGGCGCTCTTTCGTCACGCCGGATTGATGCACGTACCTTGAATTTCAGGGCTCATTATCGAGGGCAGTGCTCAGCCCAGTATATGTTGTAAAGTCCGAATACCTTCGGGAGTGTTCGGCGTCGCGAGTTTGGCCTTATATGCATTAGCTCCGAATCATGTCTTTGGTCAATAGTTGGGTTTGCGCAGCTCCCATGTTTTGCTACCTTATGTTCCGCTCTATCGGCTAAGGTGGCACAGGGAGAACTACTGCGATTGTGCCCTGCTTCATCCAAATGAGCACCTTAGTAGAGAAAGCCAAAAACTGGCTGTCATGATAAAGCGAGAGACTGATCAACCTCTCGATGAGTCAGCGGAATCTTCCACATTAACGAAGGACCGGTTTCCCAGTCACGTATGTGAACGCACCATATTCGGATAAACGTGGACATACCAGGGGCTATATAGTAGTCCCACTGTCAAACTCTTATGGCTAAGTGAAAGTGTTAAAGCTATATAGTCCGATTACCTCGTTCGCCGTGCTACCACCTCCTTAACGGACCGAGGCGTTGGATCAAGTGTGATTACATGCTTTGCCGAACACCCCCACATTATATGCGAGGGGGCTGAAGCCGACGACTGCAAACTTTCAGGTTATATACATATGTACATAAGCGGCCGCACAGGAGGCACTACAATACTTTACGGGAAAAAGTATAAATATAGCCTTTATTATCAAAAGCATTGTTTTCACAATCAAGATACATGTCATTCGAACATGGTATTCTTTGAGCACTGAGCCTCTATTAAACGGGAACCTTCTAAGACTTTTTCAAAATAGTGCTCTGGCGAGTCATGGCCCCGGGGTGGGCCTCTGGTTGCAATATCGGTGGCCTCCATCTTCGCCCAATATGTTTTAACACGGGCAAGGGCCATCCGTGCACCCTCTATGCACGCCGACCGCTTGACAGCATCGATATGCGGCACAACACGAATAAATTGTTGCACCAAACCGAAATAACTATCCTGACTTGGTTCCTTCGGCCACAGGTGATCCACGATGGCCTTCATGGCAAACCCGGATAACCTATGGAGCTTGGCCCATTCGGCCATTTGCTCATTCAACAGCAGCGGACGCCTTGGAGTACTGAACTTCGACCAGAACAATCTTTCCGCTTCATGATCTTCTCGATCTTTGAAATACTTTGTCGCATGAACAACACTCTTTGACAAATCCAAGTATGCGTCTGAAGAACTCCACAATTGATCAAGAGGGGCATACTTCGGATCGCCGAATTTTGTTTGTAATAAAAAGGGCTTCCCAGCCGCGATGTCACCGGCTTGCCGGAGCTCCTCTCGAGCTGCTCTGATCTCAGAACGAGTTTCCTTTGCTGCTTGTAAGGCCTTCGTTAGGTCAGCCGTTTTCGCTTGGTTTTCCCTTTTGAGAAGCTCACATCGGCTAGCGGCATTTTGTAGCTCAAGAGCCATGTTGGCTATTCTATCCTCACTTCAGCGACGAGTAGCCTGTTCGGCTTTCAATTCATCAGCTGCCTTCACGGCAGCCGCATTGCTTCTCCTGGCTTGCTCCTTGGCCTGGGCAAGCTCAGCCCGAAGGGTCTCCACGGCGGCAGCACCACCTGCAGTCAAAGCACATCATAAATCCTAGCATCATGCTCTTATTAATATTGGCTGACCACCCAAATATACATACCCTGTGCCTCTTCAAGCCGCCTATTCACAAACGATGTCTTCATCCGCCACATCAAGTTGCCGCTTCAGTTCTGCAAATTCGGCAGCCCGGGTAGCTGCTGGGGCTGCAGCCGCCTGTGTACAAAATTGGCCAAATCGTTACCTAAGATTATTTCTATTTTTGATCCTCTGATCACCCTGTTAGGATGGCAACTAGAGTCTCATGGGCTACTATCTATACACAGTGCACTTTGTGTTTACGGTACAATCAAAAAATATCACGTTGCGAACCTCAAAGCCTCTTAGCAGGCTTGTAAAAGCTTCATTCAACCCGCTTTTTGCGGATGAAATCCTCTCAACCACCGTACCCATCAAGGTACGATGTGCCTCTGAGATAGCCGCTTGCCGTAGAAGACCCGTCAATGTGTCCGGTTGTATATCAGACAGTACGGTTCTTTTTCTGTTGGTCTCTCTAGGATCTGAAAACCCCGGACTTCAGGCGGCCGAAGAGTTACCTTCTGGTCTTTGCGGACCAGGAGAGATCCTCCGGGACGACACCTCAGGGTCGTATGCCTCATGAGGCGGAGAAGTAGGAGGAGGCATTTCGCTCTCCATCATCTCCGAAAGAAGATCCCCTGAGGACGAACATTGTTGAGGGAGGCTATGAGCCGAACTTCAAAACATATGTCTCGGTCGTTATTCTCAGGGAAAGAATGGGGTATGCTTACTAAGCACCTTTGTTCACTTACGGCTAGGTTAACGGCTGGCCCCCCTGCGGGCGCTGTGCGGCAATGTTGCCCTCCGGGGCAGGGCCCCCCGATGAAGATTCTTCCCTCGTTTGAAGACCTCTGCTTCCAAGTCTTCAGGGGTGGGCCTTTTCTTCCCATGGGGAGAGGGGATGCTAGATTCTCCTCCCCGTTCATCCTCTGACGCGGGGGTACTAATTTGCTAGGATGCGTAACGTACCTCCGGCATGAAGTCCACTTTGGGCTTCCCCATTCCTCTGCTTGTCTTCCCCTGATGGCACTTGATAAGGTGCGCGAGCCAGCATCTTGGTTAATATAGGATCCGGCGAATCTTCGGGAAGAGGGGCCGAACAACTGATCCTCTCCGCCTTTCTTATCCAGCCCTTGCCGAGGATGGGTTTTCAGAATAATGTTGTGACAAATATAATGACATCATGTTCGATCGTGGAATTACTTTCCTAGGTGTCTGGATGGTTGCGAGGCCTGCATCCTTTGTCGTGTCCGGACACTTTATTCGTGATCTGAAGAATAATTGATACATTCCTTCGAGCATCCTGCCGAAGAAGTGCTGAATAGTTTGTGGTCCTTTTGGGTTGAACTCCCACATACGGAGAGGTCGACATTGGCACGGCAGGACCTGACGAACTAACATTACTTGAATTACCTTGACAAGACGGATGTCCTTCTTGATGAGATCCTAAATGCAGCTGTGCAATGTCCGCACATCATCAACCAATCCCCAGTCCAGCCCCTTGTTGACCCATGATGCAAGATGTGGCGGAGGGGCAGAGCGAAAGGCAGGGGAGCCGCCCACTTCCTCCCTCGGGGTGCTGTGATATAAAACCACTCCCGTTGCCATAGGTCAGAAACTTCCGGGAAGGAACCCTTTGGCCATAAAGCATCAACGCCCTTGCTTATTATAGCGCCTCTACACTCCGCTTGTCGCCCGTCGATCATCTTCGACTTCACATTGAAGGTCTTGAGCCATAAGCCGAAGTGTGGGGTAATATGAAGGAAGGCCTCACACACAATGATGAATGTTGAGATGTGAAGGAAGGAATCTGGAGCTAGATCATGAAAATCTAGTCCGTAATAGAACATGATCCCTCTAACAAAGGGATGAAGAATGAAGCCTAGCCCTCGGAGGAAGTGGGAAATGAATACGACACTCTCGTTGGGTTTGGGAGTAGGAATAACTTGCCCTTGAGTAGGAAGCCTGTGAAGGATTTCGGCGGTCAAATACCTAGCCTCCCTAAGCTTCTTGATGTCCTCCTCTGTGACGGAAGAGGCCATCCACCGGCCTTGAAGGTTGGATCCGGACATGATTGAAGGTCCGGAGTGCTTGGACTAAACCTTGGGTGTTGGAACTCGAGGTGGGGGAAGGGAAGGATCAGGCGTGGAAACAAAAGGACAAGTCTTGACATCTTTATATAGATTATGAATGTCAAGCGTCCTCCGCGCGGCTGTTTGGAACTTGCTTAAACCAAGGACTCATACTAATGGAGCGGTTAGGTTACCCACACCCGTATTGATGAGAATCCCGTGATAAGGGGGACACGATCTCTGCTTCGACAAGATGTGCCAATAAAACCGCCTCGCAAGACGTGCAGTGCCAGGTTGGAAAAAACAGTTTGAATAATAACCGGGTCGCAATGTGATATCACGCTAGGTAAAAGTTGTCAGCAGATTAGACTCGTGGAATATTGTACTCTCTATGGTGGTACATGGAATTTGTTTTGCAGAGCTGGACACGATTCATGTGTTCAAGATCTACTTTGGAGTATTCGGAGAAGGAACCCGCCTTGTAATGCCGAAGACAATCTGCGCGCCGTACTCATCGTCATTGAAGCCTGGTTCAGGGGCTACTGAGGGAGTCCTAGATTAGGGGGTCCTCAGACGGCCGGACTATATGCTTATGCCGGACTGTTGGACTATTTAGATACAAGATTGAAGACTTCGTCCCATGTCCGGGTGGGACTCTCCTTGTCGTGGAAGGCAAGCTTGGCAATTCGGATATGTAGATTCCCTTATCTGTAACCGACTCTGTGTAACCCTAGCCCCCTCTGGTGCCTATATAAACCGGAGGGTTTAGTCTGTAGGACAAAAACAATGAGAATCATAGGCTAGCTTCTAGGGTTTAGCCTCTATGATCTCGTGGTAGATCAACTCTTGTAATACTCATATCATCAAGATCAATCAAGCAGGAAGTAGGGTATTACCTCCATAGAGAGGGCCCAAACCTGGGTAAATATCGTGTCCCCCGCCTCCTATTACCATTAGCCTTAGACGCACAGTTCGGGACCCCCTACCCGAGATCCGCCGGTTTTGACACCGACAACAAGGATCAAGAGAGAAACAATAGCAATCTCAACATAACGCGAGGTAATTTAGTAGCATGAAAATTTCTACAACCATATTGTCCTCTATCATAATAATTACATGTAGGATCATAATCAAATTCAACAATATAGCTATCATATAAAATTTTCTCTACATGATCCACATGCATGCAAAGTTGACACTCTTCCAAAATAGTGGGAATATCATCAAATAAAGTCATAACCTCTCCAATTCGAGTTTTATCAAAAATTTCATAAGATTGATGATTCTCCAAAATAGTGGGATCATTATTACCTAGAGTTGACACTCTTCCAAACCCACTTTCAATATTATCGCAAGCATATTCATCACGAGGCTTAAATAAATTTTCAAGATCAAAAGAAGAATCACCCCAATCATGATCACTGCAATAAGTAGCGGACATAGCAAAACTAGCATCCCCAAGCTTGGGGTTTTGCATATTATTAGCACAATTTTGACATTAATATAATTTATAATAACATCCTTGCAATCATGCTTTTGATTCAAGGAACTATCAAGTATGGATGCAATAGCAACAATCTCATGTTTAACTGTAAGTGCATCTAGTGCCCCTTAGTGATTTTGCTGTACTGATGACTTATAGGTTAAGGACTAATATGTTTGTGAGGGTACATAGGCTCTATAAGTCGATGAGGAGTTTGATATTTATGATGAAAGTCGACCCCTAAAAATGTGTGTCTTCAGCTGAAGACTTTGGTTCTCCTGAAGATTTTGAAAGTGAAGAAATTGATGTGACCTTGAAGACTTGGATATTCATGCGAGGATTATGAAGCGTGAAGACTTTTGTTTTTGTAGTTTCATTTTCTCTTTCTTGAGTCATAGGAAACACCATACTATTAAAGGCGGTTGAGGTAATACTAAGGAAAGTGATTTCCAAGTCATGCTCATCTCAAAATCCCACACCTAACCAATCCTTTCGAGTGAAGCCATTGGAAATCTCATATTAGTTCAGTCAATTTCTTTAGTGATAGAGACAAAGATCTTCTGGTCTCTGAGGAATTTGTTCTTACTGAGGAGTTAGGAATTTGCCAGTGCGTATTGCTTACACAGTGAGGAACATGATAGCCCCGAGGACTTTGAACCTCAAATATCTGGCCGTTGTTGTGCTATGCGCTAGCTGTCCCAAAATATCTACCCACCTAATGGTCATATCAATGAAGGGCATTTATGTCTTATATGTCGGGCTACTCCCTAGGCTAGTTGCCCCCTACAACCACTAGCTGGTTGGGTGCTCTGAGAGAAACTGACACTTGTCATTGAGAGCATCCGATCCTCCGAGGACTTTGAGCGAAAATCATCAAGTGAGGAAAACCCAAAACCCAAACACCTACAATGCAAAGTGATTGAGCATCACTGAAGAGATTGTTCCTGTGTGGAACCGATGCTTGTTACCTTTGAGGACTGTGCATCCTCTAGACGGTTAGGCGTCAAGGTCTGAGCATCGAAGAGGAATTGTGGATCGCTGAGTGACCAAGTCTGTGAAGGTTTGGAAGTCACCTGAAGACTTACCATGAGTGATTGGGCGAGGTCTGTGTGACTTTAGCTCAAGGAGAATACAGTGAGGATAGTGTGTCCTCAGGTTTAAATACCCAGCCGCTCCAACCAGATGTACAACTGTCACATCAGTTGGAACTGGTCTACCAAATATTTGTCTTCACCAAGCCAACTGGTTCTATTTCCTCAACCCTTTCAT
Organism: Triticum dicoccoides; assembly: GCF_002162155.2. Taxonomy (NCBI): domain Eukaryota; kingdom Viridiplantae; phylum Streptophyta; class Magnoliopsida; order Poales; family Poaceae; genus Triticum; species Triticum dicoccoides. The sequence continues at coordinate 524,592,257 of NC_041391.1, read as the reverse complement.
TTCCTCATTCATGTGTTGATGAACCTGATCATTACTGTTTGAAGACTTTGACTGAAGACTTTCTCTATTTCCTCAATCCTATTTCTTCAATCACTTAGTCTTCATCTCGCTTATCCTATTTTCACGCTACCTGTACTCTGTGCTTGTCTTTCATTTCATCATGATGACTATGCTTTTGCTCTATTATTCTTATACCTGAGTACTTATTCCGCTGCTAGTGTGTCGTTGCTTAGGAATTTCTTCACCTAGAAATTCCTCAGTGACAAATTTGTAAAAATTGTCTATTCACCCCCCTCTAGTCGATATAATGCACTTTCAATTGGTATCAGAGCAAGGTACTCTCTTGTTCTGTGTGATTTTGGTTTAACCACCTGGAGTTTTAGTTATGTCGACTGCAGGAATGATCAAGGTCTCGGCTGGGTGTCCTACCTTCGATGTGACGGACTACCCCTACTGGAAGAATAAGATGCACATGCATCTTGAGGCAATTGATAAGGATCTTTGGTATGTTGTGGAAAATGGTGTTCCCACAGTCACTCCGTCTGAGAATGCTACTGAAGTGAAGAGATTCAAGCAACTCGACTCACAAGCGAAGATTATCATATGTGGTCATCTAAGCAAAGGACAGTACGACAGAGTGAGTGCTTTGGAAACAGCAACACTGATCTGGGACAGGCTGTCCAAGGTCAACGAAGGAGTCTCCACTCAACGTGACACCCGAGTTGTTGTTCTTCGCAATCTCTTTAACCGCTTCAGAAGACTCGACAATGAAAATGTTCAGCAAACCTTCGATCGCCTCACTGACATCTCAAATGAGCTTCAAGCACTTGGTGCCACTGACATCACCGATCATGAGGTGGTGAAGAAATTGCTAAGATCACTTGATTCCTCATTCGATAACCTTGCACTGATGATTCAAGAGTGAGGAGAGACCTCTATGGGCCGAGCTATGGAAGATCACGCGCACTGAAGGCCAAGGCAGTCTCTGAATCTGAAGGTGAAGATTCTGGTAACAGCCTTGGTGATCCTAAAGAACTGAGCTAGGAGCTAGCAATGCTCATGAAGAAATTCCAGAAGTTCTCTCGCCGTGGTTGCTTTGGAAAATGTTCAAGAAGTGATGATTCCTCATCCCATGACTACAAGAAGAGGACTTGCCACAAATGCAATAAACCTGGTCACTACATGTCTGGTTATCCTCAGTGGGAAAAGGAATCAAAGAAGAAGAAGTGCAAAGATGACGATTCTGATGACTCAAAGAAGAAGAAGAAATCTTCAAAGTCCTCATCATCAAAATCTTCAAAGTCTTCATCTCACAAGAAGAGCAGTTCCAAGAAGGCTTGGGCATTTATTGGCATGGAAATGGACTCTGAAGCTGAATTTGAGGAAAATGTGGAAGAGGAGGAATCTGACGAGTCAGACTCTGGTGTGGCGAGCCTAGCCCTAGCTACTGCTTACGTCAGCAAGTCCATCTTCAATGCTGAAGAAAATGGCCTCCCCAACACTACTGACAAGAGCGTCAATGACTATGCTCCCACCTATTGCTTCATGGCAAAAGGTGCCAAGGTACTCAAACATTCCCCCTCTGAATCTTGTGAGGATGAATCTGATGAAAATCTCAAACCTAGCTATTCCAAACTTGCTAAGATTGCTGTCAAACAACAAAAGGCTTTGGAAACGGTTCAAAATCTGCTAGACAACAGCGATGACCTGTTGGGTGAGGAATTGAATCGAACTAAGACTTTGACTGATTGTTTTGGGGTCCCAGAGTGATTCCCATGATTAACGAACCCTGGTGTGCATTTACGTGTTGGTCATCAACACCGGCAGTTCTGGCCGATTCTGGCCCGTTTCATGGACTATTACTCACTGCTTTGGGGTCCGGGAGTTATTTCCATGATTAATGAACCCTGGGGTGCGTTCACGTGTCATTCATCAACACTCGCAGTTTTGGCCGATTCTGGCCCGTTTCATGGACTATTATTCATTGTTTTGGGCTCCCAGAGTGATTTCCAAGATTAATGAACCCTGGGGTGCGTTTACGTGTCGGTCATCAACACTCGCAGTTTTGGCCTATTCTGGCCCGTTTCTTGGATTATTACTCACCGTTTTGGGGTCCCGAAGTGATTTCCATAGTTATTGAACCCCAAGGTGCGCCTACGTGTCGGTCATCAACACTGACAGTTTTGGC
>NC_041391.1:524588013-524589307 GCF_002162155.2 Triticum dicoccoides | reverse complement strand
GTTTCATGGACTATAACTCACTGCTTTGGGGGCCCGAAGCAATTTCCATGATTAACGAACCCGAAAATGCGATTAATTGTCGATCATCAACACTGGCTGTTTTGGCCGATTCTGGCCCGTTTCATGGACTATTAATCACTGTTTTGGGGTCCCGGAGTGATTTCCACGATTAATGAACCCTGGGGTGCGTTTACGTGTCGGTCATCAACACTCGCAGTTTTGGCCAATTCTGGCCTGTTTCTTGGATTATTAGTCACCATTTTGGGGTCCCAAAGCGATTTCCATAGTTATTGAACCCCAAGGTGCGCTTACGTGTCGGTCATCAACACTGGCAGTTTTGTCCGATTCTGGCCCGTTTCATGGACTACAACTCACTACTTTCGGGCCCCAAAGCGATTTCCATAGTTATTGAACCCCAAGGTGCGCTTACGTGTCAGTCATCAACACTGCTGGTTTTGGCCCATTCTGGCCCTTTTCATGGACTATCACTCACTGTTTTGGGGTCCCGGAGTGATTTCCACGATTAACGAACCCTGGTGTGCGTTCACGTGTCGGTCATCAACACCGGCAGTTCTGGCCGATTCTGGCCCGTTTCATGGACTATTACTCACTGCTTTGGAGTTCGGGAGCGATTTCCCCGATTAATGACCCTGGGGTGCGTTTACATGTCAGTTATCAACACTCGCATTTTTGGCCGATTCTGGCCCGTTTCATGGACTATTATTCACTGTTTTGGGGTCCCGGAGTGATTTCCACGATTAACGGACCCCAAGGTGCGCTTACGTGTCGGTCATCAACACCCACAATTCTGGCCGATTCTGGCTCGTTTCGTGGACTATTACTCACTTTTTTGGGGTCTCGGAATGATTTCCATGATTAACGAACCCTGGGGTGCGTTTACGTGTCGGTCATCAACACCGGTAGTTCTGGTCGATTCTGGCCCGTTTAATGGACTATTACTCACTACTTTGGGGTTCGGGAGTGATTTCCACGATTAATAAACCCTGGGGTGCGTTTACGTGTCGGTCATCAACACTCGTAGTTTTGGCTGATTCTGGCCTGTTTCATGGACTATTATTCATTGTTTGGGGGTTCCGGGGTTATTTCCATGATTAATAAGCCCTGGGGTGCATTTACGTGTCGTTCATCAACACTCGCAGTTTTGGCCAATTCTGGCCCGTTTCTTGGATTATTACTCACCGTTTTGGGGTCCCGAGGCGATTTCCGTAGTTATTGAACCCCAAGGTGCGTTTACGTGTCGGTCATCAACACTGGCAGTTTTGGCCGATTCTGG
>NC_041391.1:524586923-524587616 GCF_002162155.2 Triticum dicoccoides | reverse complement strand
GGACTATTACTCACTGGTTTGGGGTCTCGGAGTGATTTCCATGATTACGAACCGTTGGGTGCGTTTATGTGTAGGTCATCAACACCAGCAGTTCTGGCCGATTCTGACCCGTTTAATGGACTATTACTCACTACATTGGGGACCGGGAGTGATTTCCACGATTAATGAACCCTGGGGTGCGTTTACATGTCGCTCATCAACACTCGCAGTTTTGGCCGATTCTGGCCCATTTTATGGACTATTATTCACTGTTTTGGGGTCCCAGAGTGATTTTCACGATTAATGAACCCTGTGATGCGTTTACGTGTCGGTCATCAACACTCGCAGTTTTAGCCAATTCTGGCCCGTTTCTTGGATTACTACTCACCGTTTTGGGGTCCTGAAGCGATTTCCATCGTTATTGAACCCCAAGGTGCGCTTACGTGTCGGTCATCAACACTGGCAGTTTTGGCCGATTCTTGCCCGTTACATGGACTATCAGTCACTGTTTTGGGGTCCTGAAGTGATTTCCATGATTACAAACCCCAGGGTGCGTTTACGTGTCGGTTATCAACACCGGCAGTTCTGGCCCGTTTCATGGACTATTATTCACTGTTTTGGGCTCCCGGACTGATTTCCATGATTAACGAACCCTCGGGTGCGTTTATGTGTCGGTCATCAATACTCGCAGTTTTGGCCTATTCTGGCCCGTTT
>NC_041391.1:524584639-524586502 GCF_002162155.2 Triticum dicoccoides | reverse complement strand
TGTCGGTCATCAACACTCGCAGTTCTGGCCGATTCTGGCCCGTTTCATGGACTATAACTCACTGCTTTGGGGCCCCGAAGCGATTTCCATGATTAACTAACCCGAAGGTGCGATTAATTGTCGATCATCAACACTGGCTGTTTTGGCCGATTCTGGCCCGTTTCATGGACTATTACTCACTGTTTTGGGGTCCCGGAGTGATTTCCACGATTAATGAACCCTGGTGTGCGTTTACGTGTCGGTCATCAACACTCGCTGTCTTGGCCAATTCTGGCCTGTTTCTTGGATTATTAGTCACCGTTTTGGGGTCCCGAAGTGATTTCCATAGTTATTGAACCCCTAGGTGCGCTTACGTGTCGGTCATCAACACTGGCAGTTTTGTCCGATTCTGGCCCGTTTCATGGACTATAACTCACTGCTTTGGGGTCCCAAAGCCATTTCCATAGTTATTGAACCCCTAGGTGAGCTTACGTGTTGGTCATCAACACTGCTGGTTTTGGCCCATTCTGGCCCGTTTCATGGACTATCACTCACTGTTTTGGGGTCCCGGAGTGATGTCCACGATTAACGAACCCTGGTGTGCGTTCACGTGTCGGTCATCAACACCGGCAGTTCTGGCCGATTCTGGCCCGTTTCATGGACTATTACTCACTGCTTTGGAGTTCGGGAGTGATTTCCCAATTAATGACCCTGGGGTGCGTTTACATGTCAGTCATCAACACTTGCATTTTTGGCCGATTCTGGCCCATTTCATGGACTATTATTCACTGTTTTGGGGTCCCGGAGTGATTTTCATGATTAACGGACCCCAAGGTGCGCTTACGTGTCGGTCATCAACACCCACAGTTCTGGCCGATTCTGGCTCGTTTCATGGACTATCACTCACTGTTTTGGGGTCCCGGAGTGATTTCCACGATTAACGAACCCTGGTGTGTGTTTACGTGTCGGTCATCAACACCGGCAGTTCTGGCCGATTCTGGCCCATTTCATGGACTATTACTCACTGCATAGTGGTGCGGGAGTGATTTCCACGATCAATGAACCCTGGGGTGTGTTTATGTGTGAGTCATCAACACTCGCAGTTTTGGCCGATTCTGGCCCGTTTCATGGACTATCACCCACTGTTTTGGGGTCCCGGAGTGATTTCCACGATTACAAACCCCGGGGTGTGTTTACGTGTCGGTTATCAACACCGGCAGTTCTCGCCCGTTTCATGGACTATTATTCATTGTTTTGGGCTCCCGGAGTGATTTCCATGATTAACGAACCCTGAGGTGCGTTTACGTGTCGGTCATCAACACTCGCAGTTTTGGCCAATTCTGGCACGTTTCCTGGATTATTACTCACCGTTTTGGGGTCCCGAAGCGATTTCCATAGTTATTGAACCCCAAGGTGCACTTACGTGTCGGTCATCAACACTGGTAATTTTGTCCGATACTGGCCCGTTTCATGGACTATAACTCACTGCTTTGGGGTCCCAAAGCGATTTCCATAGTTATGGAACCCCAAGGTGCGCTTACGTGTCGGTCATCAACACTGGTAGTTTTGGCCGATTCTGGCCCGTTTCATGGACTATCACTCACCGTTTTGGGGTCCCGGAGTTATTTCCACGATTAACGGACCCTGGTGTGCGTTCACGTGTCGGTTATCAACACCGGCTGTTCTGGCCGATTCTGGCCCGTTTCATGGACTATTACTCACTGCTTTGGAGTTCGGGAGTGATTTCCCCGATTAATGACCCTGGGGTGCGTTTACGTGTCAGTCATCAACACTCGCAGTTTTGGCCGATTCTGACCCGTTTAATGGACTATTATTCACTGTTTTGGGGTCCTGGAGTTATTTCCACAATTAACGGACCCCAAG
>NC_041391.1:524580119-524582783 GCF_002162155.2 Triticum dicoccoides | reverse complement strand
AGTTTTGGCCGATTCTGACCCGTTTCATGGACTATTATTCACTGTTTTGGGGTCCTGGAGTTATTTCCACAATTAACGGACCCCAAGGTGCGCTTACGTGTAGGTCATCAACGCCGACAGTTCTGGCGGATTCTGGCCCGTTTCATGGACTATTACTCACTTCTTTGGGGTCTCGGAGTGATATCCATGATTAACGAACCCTGGTGTGCGTTTACGTGTCGGTCATCAACACCGGCAGTTCTGGCCGATTCTGGCCCGTTAAATGGACTATTACTCACTACTTCAGTGTCCCGGAGTGATTTCCACGATTAATGAACCGTGGGGTGCGTTTACGTGTCGGTCATCAACACTTGCAGTTTTGGCCAATTCTGGCCTGTTTCTTGGATTATTAGCCACCGTTTTGGGGCCCCAAAGCGATTTCCATAGTTATTGAACCCCAAGGTGCGCTTATGTGTCGGTCATCAACACTGGCAGTTTTGTCCGATTCTGGCCCGTTTCATGGACTATAACTCACTGCTTTGGGGTCCCAAAGCGATATCCATAGTTATTGAACCCCAAGGTGCGCTTACGTGTCGGTCATCAACACTGCTGGTTTTGGCCCATTCTGGCCCGTTTCATGGACTATCACTCACTGTTTTGGGGTCCCGGAGTGATTTCCACGATTAACGAACCCTGGTGTGTGTTTACGTGTCGGTCATCAACACCGGCAGTTCTGGCCGATTCTGGCCCATTTCATGGACTATTACTCACTGCTTAGTGGTCCGGGAGTGATTTCCATGATCAATGAACCCTGGGGTGTGTTTATGTGTCAGTCATCAACACTCGCAGTTTTGGCCGATTCTGGCCCGTTTCATGGACTATCACTCACTGTTTTGGGGTCCCGGAGTGATTTCCACGATTACAAACCCCGGGGTGTGTTTACATGTCGGTTATCAACACCGGCAGTTCTCGCCCGTTTCATGGACTATTATTCATTGTTTTGGGCTCCCGGAGTGATTTCCATGATTAACGAACCCTGAGGTGCGTTTACGTGTCGGTCACCAACACTCGCAGTTTTGGCCAATTCTGGCCCGTTTCCTGGATTATTACTCACCGTTTTGGGGTCCCGAAGCGATTTCCATAGTTATTGAACCCCAAGGTGCACTTACGTGTCGGTCATCAACACTGGTAATTTTGTCCGATTCTGGCCCGTTTCATGGACTATAACTCACTGCTTTGGGGTCCCAAAGCGATTTCCATAGTTATGGAACCCCATGGTGCGATTACGTGTCGGTCATCAACACTGGTAGTTTTGGCCGATTCTGGCCCGTTTCATGGACTATCACTCACCGTTTTGGGGTCCCGGAGTGATTTCCACGATTAACGGACCCCGGTGTGCGTTCACGTGTCGGTCATCAACACCGGCAGTTCTGGCCGATTCTGGCCCGTTTCATGGACTATTACTCACTGCTTTGGAGTTCGGGAGTGATTTCCCCGATTAATGACCCTGGGGTGCGTTTACGTGTCAGTCATCAACACTCGCAGTTTTGGCCGATTCTGACCCGTTTCATGGACTATTATTCACTGTTTTGGGGTCCTGGAGTTACTTCCACAATTAACGGACCCCAAGGTGCGCTTACGTGTAGGTCATCAACGCCGACAGTTCTGGCCGATTCTGGCCCGTTTCATGGACTATTACTCACTTCTTTGGGGTCTCGGAGTGATATCCATGATTAACGAACCCTGGTGTGCGTTTACGTGTCGGTCATCAACACCGGCAGTTCTGGCCGATTCTGGCCCGTTAAATGGACTATTACTCACTACTTCAGTGTCCCGGAGTGATTTCCACGATTAATGAACCGTGGGGTGCGTTTACGTGTCGGTCATCAACACTTGCAGTTTTGGCCAATTCTGGCCTGTTTCTTGGATTATTAGCCACCGTTTTGGGGCCCCGAAGCGATTTCCATAGTTATTGAACCCCAAGGTGCGCTTATGTGTCGGTCATCAACACTGGCAGTTTTGTCCGATTCTGGCCCGTTTCATGGACTATAACTCACTGCTTTGGGGTCCCAAAGCGATATCCATAGTTATTGAACCCCAAGGTGCGCTTACGTGTCGGTCATCAACACTGCTGGTTTTGGCCCATTCTGGCCCGTTTCATGGACTATCACTCACTGTTTTGGGGTCCCGGAGTGATTTCCACGATTAACGAACCCTGGTGTGTGTTTACGTGTCGGTCATCAACACCGGCAGTTCTGGCCGATTCTGGCCCATTTCATGGACTATTACTCACTGCTTAGTGGTCCGGGAGTGATTTCCATGATCAATGAACCCTGGGGTGTGTTTATGTGTTAGTCATCAACACTCGCAGTTTTGGCCGATTCTGGCCCGTTTCATGGACTATCACTCACTGTTTTGGGGTCCCGGAGTGATTTCCACGATTACAAACCCCGGGGTGTGTTTACATGTCGGTTATCAACACCGGCAGTTCTCGCCCGTTTCATGGACTATTATTCATTGTTTTGGGCTCCCGGAGTGATTTCCATGATTAACGAACCCTGAGGTGCGTTTACGTGTCGATCACCAACACTCGCAGTTTTGGCCAATTCTGGCCCGTTTCCTGGATTATTACTCACCGTTTTGGGGTCCCGAAGCGATTTCCATAGTTATTGAACCCCAAGGTGC
>NC_041391.1:524575150-524576883 GCF_002162155.2 Triticum dicoccoides | reverse complement strand
GTGCGTTCACGTGTCGGTCATCAACACCGGCAGTTCTGGCCGATTCTGGCCCGTTTCATGGACTATTACTCACTGCTTTGGAGTTCGGGAGTGATTTCCCCGATTAATGACCCTGGGGTGCGTTTACATGTCAGTCATCAACACTCGTAGTTTTGGCCGATTCTGACCCGTTTCATGGACTATTATTCACTGTTTTGGGGTCCTGGAGTTATTTCCACAATTAACGGACCCCAAGGTGCGCTTACGTGTAGGTCATCAACGCCGACAGTTCTGGCCGATTCTGGCCCGTTTCATGGACTATTACTCACTTCTTTGGGGTCTCAGAGTGATATCCATGATTAACGAACCCTGGTGTGCGTTTACGTGTCGGTCATCAACACCGGCAGTTCTGGCCGATTCTGGCCCGTTAAATGGACTATTACTCACTACTTTAGTGTCCCGGAGTGATTTCCACGATTAATGAACCGTGGGGTGCGTTTACGTGTCGGTCATCAACACTTGCAGTTTTGGCCAATTCTGGCCTGTTTCTTGGATTATTAGCCACCGTTTTGGGGCCCCGAAGCGATTTCCATAGTTATTGAACCCCAAGGTGCGCTTACGTGTCGGTCATCAACACTGGCAGTTTTGTCCGATTCTGGCCTGTTTCATGGACTATAACTCACTGCTTTGGGGTCCCAAAGCGATATCCATAGTTATTGAACCCCAAGGTGCGCTTACGTGTCGGTCATCAACATTGCTGGTTTTGGCCCATTCTGGCCCGTTTCATGGACTATCACTCACTGTTTTGGGGTCCCGGAGTGATTTCCACGATTAACGAACCCTGGTGTGTGTTTACGTGTCGGTCATCAACACCGGCAGTTCTGGCCGATTCTGGCCCATTTCATGGACTATTACTCACTGCTTAGTGGTCCAGGAGTGATTTCCACGATCAATGAACCCTGGGGTGTGTTTATGTGTCAGTCATCAACACTCGCAGTTTTGGCCGATTCTGGCCCGTTTCATGGACTATCACTCACTGTTTTGGGGTCCCGGAGTGATTTCCACGATTACAAACCCCGGGGTGTGTTTACATGTCGGTTATCAACACCGGCAGTTCTCGCCCGTTTCATGGACTATTATTCATTGTTTTGGGCTCCCGGAATGATTTCCATGATTAACGAACCCTGAGGTGCGTTTACGTGTCGATCACCAACACTCGCAGTTTTGGCCAATTCTGGCCCGTTTCCTGGATTATTACTCACCGTTTTGGGGTCCCGAAGCGATTTCCATAGTTATTGAACCCCAAGGTGCACTTACGTGTCGGTCATCAACACTGGTAATTTTGTCCGATTCTGGCCCGTTTCATGGACTATAACTCACTGCTTTGGGGTCCCAAAGCGATTTCCATAGTTATGGAACCCCATGGTGCGATTACGTGTCGGTCATCAACACTGGTAGTTTTGGCCGATTCTGGCCCGTTTCATGGACTATCACTCACCGTTTTGGGGTCCCGGAGTGATTTCCACGATTAACGGACCCCGGTGTGCGTTCACGTGTCGGTCATCAACACCGGCAGTTCTGGCCGATTCTGGCCCGTTTCATGGACTATTACTCACTGCTTTGGAGTTCGGGAGTGATTTCCCCGATTAATGACCCTGGGGTGCGTTTACGTGTCAGTCATCAACACTCGCAGTTTTGGCCGATTCTGACCCGTTTCATGGACTATTATTCACTGTTTTGGGGTCCTGGAGTTA
>NC_041391.1:524573476-524574150 GCF_002162155.2 Triticum dicoccoides | reverse complement strand
GATCACCGACACGTAAGCGCACCTTGCGGTTCAATAACTATGGAAATCACTTCGGGACCCCAAAACGGTGAGTAATAATCAAAAAAAGGACCAGAATTGGCCAAAACTCCGAGTGTTGATGACCGACACGTAAGCGCACCCCAGGGTTCATTATTCGAAGAAATCACTACGGGACCCCAAAACAGTGAGTAATAGTCCATGAAACGGGCCAAAATCGACCAAAACTGCCAGTGTTGATGACCGACACATAAGCGCACCTTGGGGTTCAATAACTAAGGCAATCGCTTCGGGAGCCCAAAACGGTGAGTAATAATCCATGAAACGGGCCAGAATCGGCCAAAATTGCCAGTGTTGATGACTGACATGTAAGTGCACCTTGGGGTTCAATAACTGTGGAAATTGCTTCGGGACCCCAAAACGGTGAGTAATAGTCCATGAAAAGGGCCAGAATTCGCCAAAACTGTGAGTGTTGATGACCGACACATAAACGAACCCCAGTGTTCATTAATCGTGGAAATCACTCCGGAACCCCAAAACAGTGAGTAATAGTACATGAAACGGGCCAGAATCGGCCAAAACTGCCAGTGTTGATGACCGACACATAAGCGCACCTTGAAGTTCAATAACTATGGAAATCGCTTCGGGACCCCAAAATGGTGAGTAATAATCCAAGA
>NC_041391.1:524572273-524572737 GCF_002162155.2 Triticum dicoccoides | reverse complement strand
GGCCAGAATTCGCCAAAACTGCGAGTGTTGATGACCGACACATAAACGAACCCCAGTGTTCATTAATCGTGGAAATCACTCCGGGACCCCAAAACAGTGAGTAATAGTCCATGAAACGGGCCAGAATCGACCAAAACTGCCAGTGTTGATGACCGAGACATAAGCGCACATTGGGGTTCAATAACTAAGGCAATCGCTTCGGGAGCCCAAAACGGTGAGTAATAATCCATGAAAGGGGCCAGAATCGGCCAAAACTGCCAGTGTTGATGACCACACGTAAACGCACTCCAGTGTTCATTAATCGTGGAAATCACTCCCAGACCCCAAAGCAGTGAGTAATAGTCCATGAAACGGGCCAAAATCGGCCAAAACTGACAGTGTTGATGACCGACACTTGAGGGCACCTTCAAGTTCAAAATGGTGAGTAATAATCCAAGAAACGGGCCAGAATTGGCCAAAACTGC
>NC_041391.1:524510015-524572263 GCF_002162155.2 Triticum dicoccoides | reverse complement strand
AGAATCGGCCAAAATTGCCAGTGTTGATGACCAACACGTAAATGCACCTTGGGGTTCAATAATTATGGAAATCGGTTCGGGACCCCAAAATGGTGAGTAATAATCCAAGAAATGGATCAGAATTGGCCAAAACTGTGAGTGTTGTTGACCGACAAGTAAACGCACCCCAGGGTTTATTAATCGTGGAAATCACTCCAGGACCCCAACACAGTGAGTAATAGTCCATGAAACAGGCTAGAATCGGCCAAAACTGCCAGTATTGATGACCGGCACGTAAGTGCACCTTGGGGTTCGTTAATCGTGGAAATCACACCGGGACCCCAAAATAGTGAGTAATAGTCCATGAAATGGGCCAGAATAGGCCACAACTTCGAGTGTTGATGAACGACACGTAAACGCTCCCAGGGTTCATTAATCGTGGAAATCACTCAGGGACCCCAAAATAGTGAGTAATAATCCATGAAACGGGCCAGAATCGGCCAAAACTGCCAGTGTTGACGACCGACATGTAAACGCACCCAGGGTTGATTAATCGTGGAAATCACTCCGGGACCCCAAAACAGTGAGTAATAGTCCATGAAACAGGCAAGAAACGGCCACAACTACGAGTGTTGATGACCGACACGTAAACGCACCCAGGGTTCATTAATCGTGAAAATCACTCCGGGACCCCAAAATAGTGAGTAATAGTCCATGAAATGGGCCAGAATAAGCCAAAACTGCGAGTGTTGGTGACCGACACGTAAGCGCACCCCAGGGTTCATTATTCGACGAAATCACTCCAGGGTCATCATAACTCTCTCTTAGCTGATCATGAGAAGCTTTCTTATGAATTTCTTCAGAGAAAGCAAGATCTTGAGAAGTTAAACGTGAGTTGTGAAGATCTTCTGAAGGAAAACGATTCGTGGCTTGCTCAACCGATCAGTTCTGCTCAAGAAGAATTTATTCCACCATGATTGAAATGCATTCAACGTGAATCTGTGAATTCTTCACCTGAATATTCAAATGCTTCTATTGCTGCAAATTCTTTAACTTTCTCTGCGGTCAAAAATTCCTCATCTGAGGATACCACAAGTATCACTCACGATAATGCAGGGTTGAAGGAATTGTATGTGACAGGTATATACAAAAGCCTCAAAGGGCATCAGACTCTTTGTGATGTGCTTAAAAAGAAGATCTTGAACAGGAACCCTAGGAAAGAGGGTATTGCCTTTGAAAGGAACCTCAATGCTGATGGGACCTACTGGAAACCTGATCAGTATCCCGGAACCTCATGGGTTGCTGCAAAAGGACCTCCCATAGATCCATGCACTTTAACTGGCTTTACTTGTGAATCTTCATATTCCTCTGATGAGTCATTTGACTCCAACTATAAACTGTTCAAAAATCAGAATGGTGAAGTATTTTCTCGATATGTTGGAACTAACTACAGGAATGGCCCCCCTATGAAGAAAATATGGGTTCCCAAAAGGTGCCTTGAAAGTATTCAGGTGAATGTCATCATGACACCACCTATGAATAATAGGAACCCTAGATCAAATTCTTCATATTGATCAAAATCTTCATATGGCTCCAAGTCCTCGTATGGACCAAATTCTTCATTTGGATCAAATTCCTCACGTGGATCCAAATCCTCATATGAACATCATTGTGCTAACACTTCTGTTTCACAGGGAAGGTCTAAAGGCTATGAATATGTGCATTATTCTTCAAACCATTATGTTCATAAGTCCTCGAAGAATTTCTCTGCTTATTCATATGCTTATCCTAACCCCTCTTCTGTGAAATGAAGTGCACTGGCTTCAATGCCATCTTTCTCTTATGGAGCTCGCAGAAAGATGAACTCTTTGCCACCCCTCCAGATGTGGGTGGTGAAGAAAAAAAACTAATCTCTTAGGCAGGGTCAGGTCTCCAGACAAACTTAATCGTCTGAAGAATTTGCTGGAGACCTGAATATGCTTGAATGGACGCAAGCTAATCATGAATAAATGGATTACTCATTTCTCACATCCTCATATTGCTATATCTGTTATACTGTTGATGAAATTCCATCTGATGAAATTAATGTCATATTCTTCACTGATGAAGTCTACGGGTTTGTAAGTTGCACTAATTCATCTGCAGGATGATCAACCCAAAGCTACCGAGTGGGTCCTCGACAGTGGATGTACAAATCGCATGACCAGTGACAGGAACTTATGTATGGACACTGCGTTATCTCAGCTGAAGCATATCACGTACGGTGACAAAGGCAAAAGCAAGGTATTGGGTCTAGGTAGGGTTGCAATCTCAAAGGATAGACACATGGACAAAATCATGCTTGTCGAGTCCTTAGGATTCAACCTCATGTCTGTCTCAATGCATTGTGATCTTGATATGGTTGTCGTCTTTGGCAAATATCGCTGCATTGTGCTAATGGAATCTGACAATAGCAAAGTCTTCGAAGGCTTTAGGAGAGGAGACTTGTATATTGTTGATTTCTCTGCAGGACCATAACTTGCCACATGTCTACATGCAAAAGCTTCAGAAGGCTGGTTATGGCATTGACGACTTGGTCATGCTGGCATGAGGAACTTGCGTAGACTCGGGAACAAGAAGCATGGCATTGCCATCGAGGGTGTTAAATTCCCCAAAGATCATCTTTGTAGGGCTTGTGAGGTTAAAAAGATCACCAGAGCCAAGCATCCTCGAAGACTATCATGACCACTTCTCGTCCCTTTGAATTACTTCACATGGATGTCTTTGGCCCTAATCGTTATGCCACATTCACTAATGCTGCATCATTATATGGCTTGTCATTGTTGATGATTATTCTCGTTACACGTGGGTGCATATCATCACTTACAAAACTGGAGTTTAGGAAGTCTTCAAACGATTTTCCTCAAGAGCATCTATGAACTTCGGTATGAAGATCAAGCATATCAGGAGTGATAATGGGATTTAGTTCAAGAATACTGGTCTTGATGAGTATCTTGATGAACTTGGTTTTACTCACGAGTTATCTGGCCCTATACTCCTCAGCAGAATGGTATCGTGGAGCGCAAGAAGAGGACTCTTGTTGGGATGGCTTGCACTTTGCTTAATGAATACAAGACTTCAACTCGTTTTTGGACTGATGTTATTGATACTGCATGCCACATCATCAATAGGGTATATCTTCACAAATTCTTCAAAAAGACCTCATATGAACTCCTCACTAACAAGAAACCCAATGTAAGTTATTTCAAAGTCTTTGGTGCTAAATTCTGGATTAGAGATCCTCATCCCAATTCTAAATTTGCATCGAAAGCACATGAGGGTTTTATGCTTGGTTACGGAAAGGACTCCCACACCTACAAAGTCTTCAACACCTATCATCACAAGGCTGTTGAAACTGTAGATGTGCGGTTTAATGAAACTAATGGCTCGCAAAGGGAGTGCGTACATCATTTGCTAGATGAAATGTCACCTAAGGAATCCATCAAGTTCAAGGCTACTGAGGATGTCATTCCTATCGAAGAATCTGCTGAAGAAGTCATTCCAGAACCTGAAGAAAATCATGCTGGTGCTACTGAAGAAAATGGCCTTGAAGACAATGTTGTGCCAAATCAAAGTCGTCCTACTCATCCTCGCGTTGCAAATGAAGTGCAGATTGAGAGAATCATCGACGGCATCAACGGACCAGGTCCTCTCACGCACTCAAAAGCTTCACATTTGTCTAACTTTTGTGGGCATTTCGCATTTGTCTCTATCACAGAGCCCACCAAAGTTGATGAAGCATTTCTGGACCATGAGTGGATTCAAGCTATGCAAGATGAATTGCATCAATTGGAGCCTAATAATGTGTGGGAGCTTGTCAAGCGACCAGACCCACGCAAGTACAATATCATCGGCAACAAATAGATCTACCGCAACAAGCAAGATGAAAATGGCCTTGTGGTGAGAAATAAGGCTCGTCTTGTCGCTCAAGGCTACACACATATTGAAGGAATTGATTTTGATGAAACTTTTGCACCTGTTGATAGACTTGAGGCTATTCGCATATTGCTTCCTTATGCTAACCATCATAATATCATCTTACATCAAATGGATGTGAAAAGTGCATTCCTTAATGGTAAGCTTGAGGAAGAAGTATATGTTGCTCAACCACTAGGTTTTGACGATCCGAAACTTCCAGACAACGTCTTCAGAATCAACAAGGCCCTCTATGGCCTCAAGCAAACTCCTCGGGCGTGGTATGATACATTGAAAGTATTCCTCATGAAGAAAGGCTTCAAACCCGGTTCACTCAACCTAACTCTTTTCACCAAAGCATATGATGATGAACTATTTGTGTGCCAAATATATGTTGATGATATTATCTTTGGCTGTACTAACCAACATTACAGTGACGAATTTGCCTATATGATGAGTGAGGAATATCAAATGTCTATGATGGGAGAGTTGAAATTCTTCTTAGGTCTTCAAATTCGTCAACAACACAATGGCATATTCATATCCCAGGAGAAATACCTCAAAATCCCTATGCCCACAAATGGCCATCTATGGACCGACGAAAATGGTAAAGATTTCGATCAAAAGGTATACCGCTCCATGATAGGCTCTTTATTGTATGTATGTGCATCTAGGCTGGATATTATTCTTAGTGTTTGCATGTGTGCCCAATTTCAAGCTACACCGAAGGAATCACACCATAAGGCTGTGAAGCATATTCTTCGATATCTAGCTCACACTCGAACACTTGGATTATGGTATCCCAAGGTGTTGAGGATATAACTACTAAGTGTAAACTGCCTAGGAGGCGCCGATTCACACTCAACTATACTGAAGCCCATGAAGACAAAGAAGATGGTGCTTTACTGATAAGGCTTAGAGGCCCAGAGCCCAGAGGCGGATTAGGGCCCATAGTGGTAAACCGCCATAGTTGTATAACTTGTATTGTAAGTTAGGGAAAGGGAGAGACTGAGTCGAACACTTGTATAAGCCGGCCTCGGGACTCTGTATACCGGTCGGGCATCAACTTGTGTATATAAAGGGACGACCAGGCAGCGGTTCAAAGGACAAGAAACAACAACTCGAGACTCGGGCAAAGTGTATTCGCTCCCTGGTCATCGAAACCCTATCAATTCCATTACAACTAGAAGTAGGCTTTTACCGTCATCATAAGGGGCCGAACTATTATAAAACTCTCATGTCCTTTGTCCGGTTTAACCCCTTCAAGTTCATCTCGTTGCGATGGCTCCACAACTAAGTCCTTCCGCTAGGACATCTGTCGTGTTAATTCCACGATAGTTGGCGTCCACCATGGGGCTATCGCACGATGGTTTCGAGTTCTTGAAGGAAGCTTTGAAGGACTCAAGGGGTACGCGGTTGGCCGGATGACCAAGAGTCGTCGCGGCAAGCTCTACATCGACGATGCAGGATGGGGCCCGAGACCGGCTCAATCGAGTAGGTATATCGGGTCCCCTTTGCCGGAATTCACGTTTTCATCAGAAACATTGGCGAGCCGGGCCCTGAGCCGGACATCTCCACCGACCTCATCGAAACGGCTCAGCGTGCGAGTCCTGCCCGGGATCAGCCTGCCATAAAGTGTGTGTTTGTAGGATTCATCCATGGTGCGGAATATGAACCGGTGTCCGATGGTGAGACGGCCATCTACTCAGATGGCGAGTCGTCCACTGGTGAAACCGAGTCGCTATACCAATTGCAAGATGGCCGGATTGGGGGCTATTCTGATGGCAATAGTATTATGTACCCCTTTGAACTGCCGAAACGGGTTGTAGTCTTCATGGCTGGAACACAGCCCCCCTTACAATCTTCATCTACAACAGCAATAACGTCCGGATCAGCAACCGCGCCAGGAGGCCCGGCGCGCCGGCCGGCTCAAGTTCTTTCCGGTTTGTTGGATGCCTCGGCGACCTTGTTAACCACGGCAGTTACCCCGGAGACGTAGGATCAGCATAATGCGGAGGTTACCAAGCTAAAGGACCAGATAACACAGGCTAAGGAAGACCTGGTAGCTGAGGAAATTAGGATGGCTGAAGAACGGGCCGCTTTAGATGCCCAGTCACAGCAGATCCAGGCGCAAAATTACCGGCTTATGTTGGATCAGAACGCGTCAAACGAAGTACTGCGAAGGAAGTACCGGTCTCGTCTGCCGCCGGTTTACGAAGGACTGAACCTCTTCAATACGCCGGGGGCTGGGCCAAGTAATCCGGCAGCAGCAAACCGGACCGTGGCACCTGGGGCAGCTCTGGATCAACCACGGATAACGGACCCACCTCGACGAATGGATAACCCGCCGCAATACGTATCAGCACCACCAGGTCATTTTTCTAGCCCTTTGGATAACATGATTGCTGCGGCATCTCGCCTGGCAGCTATACTGATGGAGGGCGATTCGCTGGCGGCGGTTCAGACGCAGCGGGCCAGGGATCTTCTTCAAACTGCTATTGTGCAGCAGCAGGCTTATTCCTATAGCCGAGACAGAATTCATTCAACCCCCCGTCTGAGCAAAAGTTATAGCAGACACATAGATGAACCAGAGGTGTCCAGCAGTGCGTAGCGCCGTAATACTCCTCGAAGGCCCAATCCGGCACTCAGTGGGACGAATGCTCAGGATGTGGTGGATAATGGTAGAGCGTGAAGGGAGGCCGCATTAGCAGCACAGCATGCGGGTCACTATCAACCCGCCCCGGTTCAGCTAGCGGCATCAGTAGAACGAGGGACCGGGCTTGCCTTCAGCTCCTGGGGAGTGCCGTGTCTCATCCCGACTCTCCGTAATGTGCGATTGCCCAAGGATTTCAAGGGTCCACGTAAGGTGCCTAATTATACCGCCGATCAGCCTCCTGAGGCGTGGGTTGAAAGTTATGAGATCGCAATGGAGATGCTGGATGTGGATGAAGCGGCATGTGCAAAATACTTCACCATGATGTTGGAAGGAATAACCCGCACTTGGTTTAAGAGCTTGCCCGCCAACTCCTTCGGATCATGGGACCAATTGAATGCCCGGTTTATAGCAAACTTCAAGGACACATGCAAACAACCCATGTCCATTGTGGATCTAGATGCCTGTGTCCAAGGAGAGAATGAGTCAACAACCCATTGGGTATGCCGGGTTTCAGAAGTCTTACATTCATCGGACCGCATTACGGCTGGCACGGCGATCCTAACATTGGAGTGTAATTGCCGGTTTAAGTCACTGAAGATGAAGTTGGGACTGCTTAAGCGCCACTGCAATGACATGGGGACACTCATGGCAGCTGTCGGTGTTCTGGGAACGGGGGTCCCCAGACTTGCCTGCCTGCGGCCTGCGGTGTGGCTCAAAGGGGCCCCAGCATGGCCCATCTTCATCAACACAAGCTCAAGACCCTCGCGAGGGGCCAAGCCTCGCGGGGCGGACGACAAGGAGCTTCCTCAGGCACGGCCTCGTCAGGTTAGCTCACGAGGAGGCGGAGAGTTCAAGGTGGGGTACCTCGCGAGGTGCCCATGACGCAAGCCATTACGACCAAGGGCGCCGGACGGGCGCCAGCCTGCGCAGTGTCCTTCTTTCCTCTTTGGTGGAAGGGGAGCAAGCGCAGGCGAGAGCATCAAGCAAAGGCATCCATTTCGGTCAAACAAGACCAAGACCAGTCCAATGGCAGGATGGAGGTCACCGTGGAGCCCAAGTCGGCGTCACCACTAGAGCCTTTGACAGGCGAGGACCAAATTTAGTCAGGATAAGTGTACTAGATGTTCCCCTTCAAATTGGCCGATTGTTGGCGCCCTTCCCGCTCAATATTTGGGAAGAGGCCCAGGGCCTTCGCCTATAAATAGGACTAGCCACCCACAGGGTAGGAGCATGGACATCTGGATAGGAAGCTGGAGATAAGATAGGCATCTAGAATCAACCCTTCCAAAGGGACAACACCACCACAAGAACAGACCCTCGCGAGGCTGTTCTTCCTTGTATTGTTCATCATCAGCCCAAGAGGCAATCCACCACGCCACACACTGGAGTAGGATATTACACCACAATGGTGGCCTGAACCAGTATAAACCCTGTGTCTCTTTTGTTGTTCTTCTTGTAGTTTAGATCCTAGCGATTCGGCGAGGAACAGGTAGGTAGAAGGCGAAACCTCCGCGCGCACCCCAGTGTTCGGACCTCAAGGGTCTGCCAGAACCCTAAATCTGACATTTGGCGCGCCAGGTAGGGGTGTGCCGGAATTCGTCTTCCGTCGCCCTGCTCTTCTTTGACCATCACGTCCATGGCTGACGCTCGTCGGGCTGCTCGCGTCGCTCGAGTCGCCCAGATGGCTCCCGTCGGCGCGCTCCCTCGTCGCTCCCCGTCTCCCGTCGTCAACACCGCCACCGGCCCGACGGGTAACGAGCAACGAGTGTTGCCCTTGCATCCCTCCGTGGCCTCCTGGGAAAATCCGTGCGACCTCATCCTCGCCCGCCATGCCGCTCCGGCCTACCCGGTCGTCGCGGCCCTCCTGGGCGGCTCGCAGGCGCCGCCCTCCAGTCACCATGTCAAACCGTTCATCCGCCAGGTCGGCGCCACCTCCGCGCGGCAGGGTCTTCCCGGGACCGGCCAGAGCCGCAGACCAGGCTAGCCTTCAGTTCGGAAGACCACCCCTCCAACTCGGCCTGCTCGGGCGCGCTTCCGATATTGTGCACCCCCACCATCTGCCAGGTGGCTGTCACCAGGACCCTCATCGATGGTGGCGCGGGCCTCAATGTGCTTTCGGTCGAAACTTTTGACCTCCTCCGCATACCTTGGGGGCGGCTGCGGCCGAGCCAGCCCTTTGTGGGCATCGGGGGCGGGTCCACCAGCTCCTTGGGACAGATCCGGCTCCCAGTGACCTTCGGCAGCTACGACAATTTCCGCAAGGAGCTGGTCGATTTCGACATCGCCCTCATCGGCCTCCCCTACAATGCCATCCTCGGCTACCCAGCGCTGGCCCAATTCATGGTCGCGACTCACCCGGCATACAAGCTCATGAAGATGCCCGGGAGCAGCGGAGTCCTCAACGTGCCTGGGAAAACAGGGGACGCGTTGCGAGCGCTCCAGCTCGCCTTCAAGACGACGGCGTCTGCGCAGCCCGCCAACACGGGAGGCCCAGAGCCCAAGGGGGCTGCGCCAGCCAAGAAGAAACAATTGTTCACTCAAGACAACGTAGAGACCAAGCAGATACCCGTCGACGAGGACGGGTCCACCAGTGCCACTTTCACCATAGGTGCCCACCTCGGGCCCGAGCAGGAGGAAGCCCTGGTCAAGTTCCTATGTGCAAACAAGAAGGTGTTCGCTTGGGAGCCCGATCAGCTGGCAGGGATCCCGTGGGGCGTGATCAAGCACCACCTCAACGAGTGCCCCAACGTGTGCCCCGTAAAGCAGAAAGCAAGGCGGCAGTCCACTGAAAAGCACGCCTTCATCGTCCAGGAAACCCGCAAGCTAGAAGCCGCGGGGGTCATTCGCGAGGTTCGATACCCAGATTGGTCTGCCAACCCTGTGGTGGTACCAAACAAGGGAGGGAAGGAACGCATGTGTGTCGACTTCACCAACCTCAACAAAGCATGGCCGCAAGATCCTTTCCCGCTCCCATGCATCGATCAAATCGTTGATTCCACCGCTGAGTGTGACATGTTATGTTTCTTAGACGCCTTCTCTGGGTATCATCAGATCAAGATGGCGGTGGAATACATGGAGAAGACGGCCTTCCTGACCCCGTGTGGGGTATACTGCTATACATGCATGTCCTTCGGACTGCGCAACGCGGGAGCAACCTTTCAGCGGCTCATGCACATCACCTTGGGCCCGCAGCTCGGGAAGAACGTGGAGGCTTACGTCGACGACATTGTAGTAAAGTCTCGTGAGGCCAAGACCCTGATACAAGACTTGGAGGAAACCTTTGCAAGCCTCAACGCAGTAAGCCTGAGGCTCAACCCGGAGAAGTGTGTGTTTGGAGTCCCCTCGGGCAAGCTCTTAGGTTTCCTTGTATCCCACCGAGGCATCGAGGTTAACCCAGAAAAGGTCAAGGCGGTCGAGGACATGAGCCCGCCAAAGACCCTCAGAGAGATGCAGAAGCTCACTGGGCGCGTGACTGCACTGGGGCGCTTCATCTCCAGGTTGGGGGAGCGGGCGCTGCCTTTCTTCCAGTTGATTAAGAAAAAGGGGCCCTTTGAATGGACTGAAAAGGCCGACAAGGCATTCCAAGACCTCAAGAGATACCTAACCAGCCCACCGGTGATGGTGGCCCCATGCCCACAAGAGCCCTTGGTACTCTAGCTCGCCGCCACTCCCTACTCAGCCAGCGCAGCCCTGGTGGCGGTTAGGGAGGAGCGTCGGACCAAGGCCGCGGCAGCTGCCCGCGCCAAGGCAAAATAGGACCAAAAAGGACTCACAGAGATCACTACCAGGATTGAGAAAGATCAGCCGCCGCAGGGGAACGCACCAGGAGCGGGAAGGGCCTTTCCCCAGGCAACCAGCTTCTGGAGGCTCCGCCGCCTCGGGAGGCACCATGGTTTCCGGAGGACGCCACCAGCACCGACGCTCCAAGCCTCGTCGAGCACCCGGTTTACTTCGTCAACACGGTGTTGCGAGATGGGAGGGCACGGTACCCCATGCCTTAGAAGCTTCTCCTCGCGCTATTGGTGGCCTCGCGCAAGCTGTGGCACTACTTTTAGGGTCACCCCATCAAGGTTGTCTCCGCGTACCCCTTGGAAAGAGTGCTCCGGAGCCCTAACTCAGTCGGAAGGGTCGCCGAGTGGAACATTGAGCTGCAAGCATTTCAGCTCGAATTCAGCACGACCTGAGTCATCAAGGGGGCCGCCTTGGCAGATTTCGTGGCAGAGTGGACAGAGGCGTCGGGCCTAAAGGCTGATGAGGATCGATCCCTCTCCCTAGGAAGTGAGGCGCCGGATGGTTGGGTCATGTACTTCGACGGGGCGTTCTCCAGGCACGGTGCGGGGGCTGGCATGGTACTTATATCTCCTACCCAAGACAAGCGCTACAACGCCGTGCAGCTCTGTTTCCAACACAAAGAAAAGGTCTCCAACAATATAGCAGAATATGAAGGCCTGATAGCGGGCCTGAAGGCTGCGGCCGCCCTCGGAGTAAAGCGCCTTACCATCAAAGGCGATTTGCAACTCCTCGTCAACTTCTCCAACAAAGTATACGAGCCAAGGGATGAGCACATGGAAGCCTACCTTGCGGAGGTCCGCAGGATGGAGAAGCAGTTCTGAGGGCTGGAGTTACAGCACGTGCCCCGTGGCACCAATCAGGAGGCCGACGACATCGCCAAACGAGCGTCCAGGCGACATCCTCAGGAGCCTGGCATCTTTGAGGAGCGGCTCTTCAAGCCCTCGGCCACGCCGTCACTGTCAAGCGCGGTGCAGCCTCGGGAGGAGCTCCCCCAGCCGCCAGCCTCGGGAGCCCCGGTCTATGGGCCGGCCTCGGGGGCGCGTTTGCTCTTGACAATAGAGCCTTAGGACGGATGCTGGGTCACGGAGCTCCGGAGCTATCTGACGCAAGGGATCTTGCCAGAGAAGGAGGAGGAAGTAGAGCGCGTGGCGCGGCTGGCCACAGCATACTGGATCAGGGATGGGGAACTCTACCGGAAGCGACCAAATGATGTATCCCTACGCTGTATCTCCAGGGAGCAAGGGAAAGAGCTGTTGGCGGACATACACGGTGGATACTGCAGGCACCACTCGTCATTGCGAACCATCATGGGCAAGGCATTCCGAAGCGGTTTCTATTGGCCTACCGCGCTCAATGACGCCGTCGAACTGGTAAAGGCCTGCGAGGCCTGTCAATTCCACGCAAAGTAGATCCATCAGCCGGCGGGGGGTCTTCAAACCATACCCCTCACGTGGCCATTCGCAGTCTGGGGGCTTGATATCCTGGGCCCGTTTCCCCGGGCACCAGGAGGCTATCGCTACCTCTTCGTCGCCGTGGACAAATTCACCAAGTGGGCCGAGGTGGAAGCCGTCCGCACCATCCCCGCGGGTTCAGCGGTCAAGTTCATCAAGGGCATCGTGAGCCGGTTCGGGGTGCCGAACCGCATCATCACCGACAATGGTTCGCAGTTCACAAGCAACCTCTTCAAAACATACTGTGCTAACCTTGGAACGCAGATATGCTACGCTTCAGTGGCGCACCCCCGAAGCAACGGCCAGGCCAAGCGGGCGAACGCGGAGGTCCTGAGGGGCCTCAAGACCAGAACATTCAAGAAGAAGCTGGAGGCTTGCGGCAGAGGCTGGTACGACGAGCTCCTGTCCGTGTTGTGGTCCATCCACACGACAGCAACCAAGCCGACCGGAGAGACCCCTTTCTTCTTGGTCTATGGAGCCGAAGCGGTCCTCCCTCACGAGGTCAGACGTCGGTCCACGCGGGTCCTGCCGTTCGATGAAGCGCAGCAGGACGCCATGCGGGTGATGGACCTCGTGCTGGGGGAGGAGCGTCGCTGAGAAGCCGCACTGCGAGTGGCAAGATATCAACAAGCACTGCAGTGATAACACTGCCGCAACATCCGCCCTAGGACACTCGAGGTAGGGGACCTCGTGCTCAGGCGGGTTCTCTCTAGGGAGGGACTTCATAAGCTCTCTCCCATGTGGGAGGGCCCATTCAAGGTTGTTCATGTTTCCAGGCCCGGCTCCGCGCGCTTGGAGACTTAGGAGGGGGTGCTAGTTCAGAATGCGTGGAACATCCAGCACCTCCGGACGTTTTACCCCTGAAAAGGCCCGGAGCCAATGAAGAAGGCGAATGCCTGTGAAGACCATCTTTTTGGAAAAGGCCCGGAGCCTGTGAAGAAGGCGAACGCCTGTGAAGACCATCTTTTTGGAAAAGGGCCGGAGCCTGTGAAGAAGGCGAACGCCTGTGAAGACCATCTTTTTGGAAAAGGGCCGGAGCCTGTGAAGAAGGCCAACGCCTGTGAAGACCATCTTTTTGGAAAAGGCCCGGAGCCTGTGAAGAAGGCGAACACCTGTGAAGACCATCTTTTTGGAAAAGGCCCGGAGCCTGTGAAGAAGCTGAACGCCTGCGAAGACCATCTTTTTGGAAAAGGCCCGAAGCCTGTGAAGAAGGCCAACGCCTGTGAAGCTATCGCGTTTTCGGGAAAGGCCCGGAGCCTGTGAAGAAGGCCAACGCGTGTGAAGCTCGCCGCTCGTGACACTCTCACGTAATAATGAGTTGGGGCTGTACACTCCCCGGAGTCTCAGGAGCGCCGGCCTCAGGCCTTGGGGCTCCCTCCCACGCCCAGTGGCAGCACTTAGCTCCGCGCTGGTGAGAAGACGTCGAAGACTAGACTAGGTGCCGGATGCGGCTTTTTCATTTGCTTTCTGCAGTTGGCTAGTTCATTCTCATTTGAAGTTTTATTGAAGTTGTCGCTGTCTTTCGACTTTTGGCTCTTCGGTTTTTCGCCCTTCGACCCCGTTTTCTCTTGCGCGAGGTCTCGCGAGGGGATGACCCTGGCGCCCTCGCGAGTGTTTCGATCCTTTCGGTAAAGACCTCACGACCCGGGCCCACTAACAGGAGCGTTCCTCCAGTCCGTGCCTCACGGGCACCGCGACACGAATACAGGACACGGGTCAGTCGCCCCATGGCCAAGGCTGGGGATTACCTACGCGCAGGCGTTCAGCAAGAAGGAACAATACCAGAATAACGGAAACAATACGATGATTGACAACGATAACACAAACTTGCCCCCACGGGGCCCCCACATGGCTGTCTTTTTTTGCGCAGGAGAAGGGGGAACAAATCAGGCAAAGCTCGCCAGGCGCCGGGCCCGAGCTGCCTCCGGAGCTCAGGCGGACTCCCTCTCGCGCTTCACCAGGGTGCGATGGCGGGCGGACCCGCTACCGCCCTCCAAGTAGGCGAACTAGTGAAGCTTGAGGAATCCTGGGCGTCACCCTCTTCATCCTCGCCAGGGCTGGGTCCCCCGCCGTGGCTGTCGTCTTCAGGGAAGCACCCAGGGCGGCGACCATCTTCCCCAAACACCCTCACGTAGAGGGTGGCGTCGCCATCGAACTTGAAGTACAGGGTGCACCGGTGACTCAGGCCTCGAGCGCGGGCAAACGTGTGCCATCCGCGGGTTAGGGCCAGGCTCCCGGACGCGAAGATCTCCAGCAAACCCCATGAGGCCCGGCTGCAGCAGCCATCTGCTTGGAGCTAGAGGCTGCCCGGGGCGCCAGCCGGGAGCTCACCTAGGAGGAAGCGAGGGAGCTGAAGCTGGGCACTGGCCGGCTCCGCTGCCCACACAACAAACTCTGGCAGCACCTCTGCAGTGCGAGAGCGCTACCTCGGGGGCCGCACGGCCGAGACACGCCCCCCGGCCGTGGCCGGCCGCCTGTCGCCACGCGAGAATTCACCTCCACGGTCACGGGGAACCTCCGTAGAGGCCAAGGGGTGCTTCCAAGGGCGGCCATGACCGCGCTTGGGCGGAGGAGAGGCAGGCTCGGCCTGGCGAGCTTTTCCCTTCTCTGCGGCTGAGAGCCTCCTTGGTATTGTCCCATAAGGGGATGAACTGGAAGGGCACGCGGCGTGCCATACTTAAAGCCAGAGGAGGCCAACCGTCGGCCTCCGCGACCGCAGGTAATTATGACTCGTTTCGCGTGCAGGGACTTGTCGAATCTGTGCAGTTGCCGAGGCGTCGTGGGGAAGTGGAGGCGCCCACGTCCAATCAACCGCCACGCGGCGCCCAAGGCCGCAGGCTGTTAGGGCCCGCGACGCTTCGCACTTGCCCTTTTGCCCTCTGCTCAGCCATGTCCGGGCGCGCCTTGGGCCCGGGGGCTACTGTCGGCATTCTGGGAACGGGGGTCCCCAGACTTGCCTGCCTGCGGCCTGCGACGTGGCTCAAAGGGGGTCCAGTACGGCCCATCTTCATCAACACAAGATCAAGACCCTCGCGAGGGGCCAGGCCTCGCGGGGCGGATGACAAGGAGCTTCCTCAGGCATGGCCTCATCAGGTTAGCTCACGAGGAGGCGGAGAGTTCAAGGCGGGGTACCTCGCGAGGTGCCCATGACGCAAGCCATGATGACCAAGGGCGTCGGACGGGCGCCAGCCCGCGCAGTGTCCTTCTTTCCTCTTTGGTGCAAGGGGAGCAAGCGCAGGCGAGAGCATGAAGCAAAGGCATCCATGTCGGTGCAACAAGACCAAGACCAGTCCAACGGCAGTATGGAGGTCACTTTGGAGCCCAAGTCGGCGTCACCACCAGAGCCTTTGATAGGCGAGGACCAACTTTAGTCAGGATAAGTGTACTAGGTGTTCCCCTTCAAATTGGCCGATTGTTGGCGCCCTTCCCGCTCAATATTTGGGAAGAGGCCCAGGGCCTTCGCCTATAAATAGGACTAGCCACCCACAGGGTAGGAGCATGGACATCTGGATAGGAAGCTGGAGATAAGATAGGCATCTAGAATCAACCCTTCCAAAGGGACAACACCACCACAAGAACAGACCCTCGCGAGGCTGTTCTTCCTTGTATTGTTCATCATCAGCCCAAGAGGCAATCCACCACGCCACACACTGGAGTAGGGTATTACACCACAATGGTGGCCTGAACCAGTATAAACCCAGTGTCTCTTGTGTTGTTCTTCCCGTAGTTTAGATCCTAGCGATTCAGCGAGGAACAGGTAGGTAGAAGGCGAAACCTCCGCACGCACCCTAGTGTTCGGACCTCAAGGGTCTGCCGAAACCCTAAATCCGACAGCAGCCCTGGTTAAATATGCCGATTCTGATCGTACCAAGGATCCCGATTCTAATGAGGAGAAACCAGAGAAGGGAAAGAAGAACGGTGGTGCGAAGGGATGGCAGCACAACCAAGGGAGCCATGGGAACAATGGTAAGCGCAAAGCAGATAATTCGGATTTCATGGCTAACACCAATGTGCAGCGGAACATGCAA
Source organism: Triticum dicoccoides (assembly GCF_002162155.2). Classification (NCBI taxonomy): domain Eukaryota; kingdom Viridiplantae; phylum Streptophyta; class Magnoliopsida; order Poales; family Poaceae; genus Triticum; species Triticum dicoccoides. The sequence goes on along the minus strand of NC_041391.1, from coordinate 524,556,403 downwards.
CATCGTAAGGGTAAACCGGCCCAGCGCGGTGGAAGTATGAATCTGGAACGGATGTTCAACCAACCCTGTCCAAAGCATGGAACAAAGGAGGTGCCAGCAACACATCTCTGGAAGGATTGTTTAATTATGAAGGAATTCAAAAACTCTGATGTTTTCCGGTACGATCAGGGTCCGTCTGGCGGTTCAGGTCTAGGTTTTTATGGTGGCGGCGGTTCAAACTCTGGATTTCAGAATAATCAGGGCAACCAGAACAACAAAGGTGGTAACAACCAACAGAATAATCAGGGGAATCAACAGCAATCAAGTTTTCAGAGTCACCCAAAGCAGTTGAATGGCGGGCAGTATCATGTTTTCACCACTAGCTTGTGTAAGCGCGATTAGAAGCTTCACAAGAGGGCAGTTAATGTTGTTGAACCGGCAGTACCCCGTTACTTATGTTTGTCCAAGTAGCCCATTGTGTGGAGCAGAGAGGATCATCCACCCCGGGTTGACAATCCGGGTCAGCTGGCTCTAGTGGTGGCACCTAAGGTGGGAGGTTATAAATTCACTAAGGTGCTTATGGATGGAGGAAGCAGTATCAACATCCTCTATTATGAAACCTTTTGCCGCATGGGGTCGACGGATAAGAATCTTAAATCGTCGAATACTGTTTTCCATGGTGTGGTGCCAGGTAAATTGGCATATCCTGTTGGCAAGATAGCTTTGGAGGTCGTGTTTAGTGATGAGCATGATTCCAGGTCTGAAACATTGACCTTTGAAGTGATGAAAATCCAGAGCCCATATCACACCCTGTTTGGACGGCCGGCTTACGCAAAGTTCATGGCGAGGCCCTGTTATATTTACTTGCAGCTCAAAATGTCGGGTCATAAGGGGACCATCATGGTGCATAGAAGTCGTAAGGTTGCTTTGGAATGTGAAGAGGGTGATGCGACTTATGCTGAGTCGGTTTGTGCAACAAAGGAGTTGAAGTTCTACAAGGACAATGTTGATCCGGCGGATATGACTCCTCTGAATAAGCCCACCACAAAGCATGACCCGACCCTGAAGTTCAAACCGGCTGATGAAACTAAACTTGTTGATTTTGTTCCTGGCGATTCATCCAAACAGTTTAGTATGAGCACAAATCTGGATCCGAAATAGGAAAGCGCGCTCATTGAGTTCATCCGTGAGAACCGGGACATTTTTGCATGAAAGCCTTCTGACATGCCAGGTGTACCGAGGGAACTCGCTGAGCACACTCTCAATATTGATCCCAAGTTTAAACCGGTCAAGCAGTTTCTTCGCCGCTTCAATGAGGAACGACGCAAGGCCATTGGAGAGGAAGTAGCCCGGCTGTTGGCTGCTAGGTTTATCATTGAAGTTTTTCATCCGGAGTGGCTGGCCAATCTGGTGCTAGTGCTTAAGAAGAATGGCACTTGGCGTATATGTGTGGATTACACAGACTTGAACAAAGCTTGTCCAGCAGATCCTTTTGCTCTCCCGCGTCTTGATCAGATCATTGATGCTACGGCGGGTTGTGAGTGTTTGAGTTTTTTAGATGCTTATTCCGGTTATCATGAGATCAAAATGGCAGTTAAGGACCAGGAGAAAACAACCTTTATCACTCCCTTTGGAGCCTTCTGCTATGTGTCTATGCCCTTTGGGCTCAAGAGTGCCGAGGCAACTTATCAGTGTTGTGTGCAGAATTGTCTTCATACTCAGATTGGGCGCAACGTTCATGCTTATGTGGATGACATTGTGGTAAAGTCTAGGAAGAAGGAGACATTGATAGATGACCTCAAAGAGACCTTTAACAATCTTTGGGTTTATAAAATGATGCTCAATCCGGACAAGTGCGTTTTTGGTGTTCCGGCAGGCAAGCTCTTAGGCTTTCTAGTGTCTAACAGAGGCATTGAGGCTATTCCGAAAAAGATCAAAGCGATTACATCCTTGGCTAAACCGGCGTGTATCAATGATGTTCAGTGACTGGCGGGTTGATGTAACACCCCGGATTCGATGTGCCAGGTGTCTGCCAGTTATTCACCATCGTTGCCATGTCATTTGCTTGTGTGTTGCATTTCGTCATGTCATCATGTGCATTGCATTGCATACATGTTCGTTTCATGCATCCGAGCATTTTCCCCGTTGTCCGTTTTGCAATCCGGAACTCCTATGCCCTCCGGTGTCCCCCTTTTGTCTCTCGTTGTGAGCGGGTGTTAAACTTTCTCGGAATGGCCCGAGGTTTGCTAAGCGGCCTTGGTATAGCACCGGTAGACCGCCTGTCAAGTTTCGTGCCATTTGGAGGTCATTTGATACTCCAACGGTTAATCGGGTAACCGTAAAGGCCTCTGTTGTCTTGCATCCCAACACCTCTTCCCACAGCCCACCTAGCCCAGCAAACTCCCCTCCATGCTCTCGGTCGTTCGATCACGATCGCGTGGCCAAAAACTGCTCCTCATTTGGACTCTCCTAGCTCCGAGAAACTATAAATATGCCCCTCCCCCCGAAATTCGCGGATGAATCCCCCCTAACCCTAGATCAATTCCTTTCCGCACGCCGGACATTTCATCCTACGCCGCCAGACATGTCCGCCACCGCCCCCTCGTCCAACCACGACGCGCCACGTCGCCCCGCCGCCGTCTTCACCGTGCCAGGCCCGCCGGGCCCGGGTCGGGCACGCGGGGCCCATCCTGCCGCCGCCGCCATGAACGTGCTCGGGAGCGAGAGGAGCTGCTCCTCCCGTGCGCCTCGTGGGCCCCAGCGCCTCCCCGCGGCCCATCTCCTCCGGCCCGCCTCCTTCCGCGTCCTGGGCCGCAGCCCATGGTGAGCAGTGCATAAACTCCGCCCGTGCGTCTAATAGTTATATAGCGCTCGTTAGTTTTTTTTCCAGAAAAATGACTAAGTCCCGAAATATTTTGACATTATCATGCCATGTTCATTGCATCATATCTCCTAGAATACTGCTTCGTTTCGTGCGTGTAATATTTCAATTTGTTCGACTCAACCAGTACTTCATTTAATTCCATTGCATCATGTTCATTTGAGCTTATCTTGATGCCTGAATCATCATTGCAGGAGTGCGTCATAATGTTAGTTCCTGTTTCTTAACAGAACGTGCTCATTTGTCATTTTTGCCATGTTTGATGTGTGCATCCTATGAGGTTGATGTCTACATGTGTTTTGAACTATGCCATGCCATCTTTACAGAGGTGCTTACCATGTATTTTTGTGATCAATGTGGTGACTATCACAAGCATGCAAACTAGGCTTCGTAATGTTGCTGATTTTAGTCCCTGTCCTGCTGTTATTTTGATGCCATGTAAACATGATGCTAGAGAGAGATCCATGCTTATTTTGAGATACTTCAGTAAGGGTGTTTTGAACATATGGTTTTTCTATATCCATTCATGCCCCTGTTTGCAATTATGGAGTAGTCTAGCATGTCATTTTCTTACTCTACTTTTGCTACAAAATGTTTCCTGGCAGATTGTTTACATGTTATTCAATTTTGCCAAGGTTGTTGTAGTTGATCCTTGCATGCTATGAACTTGTTCTTGCCTCGGTTAGCTTCATAAACATGTCTTCTTGCTGATGCTATGTTAATCTTGTCATGCAATGACTTGTGGTGAGTGAATCAAGTTTGTTAAGTAGTGTACTCGCTGTTGCTGTTTTGCTAGGCTGAATCTGTTATTTCGTGATGCTATGTAAACCTGCTGCTACAAGTCATTCTGTGCATAATTTGGAGATGTTCACTAAGGGTGTTTTGTTCTACATATTATGCTCTATCCATCCATGTCCATGGTTGCAATTATAGCTTGCTGTAGTTTGTTGTTATCTTGCTCCAAAGTTGTTAAATAATGTTGCTGTCAGCCTGTTAACATTAAGTTCAGTTGTTGCCATGATTGTTGTTAGTGATCCATGCACCCTATGGACTTTCTCTTGCCATGTTTTGCTTCACAAACATGTATTCTTATTGTTGGTTGCCTTTCCATGCCATGTTTTTCTCTGTAGTGAGTTGCACAAGCTCATCAACATGCCTACTTATCGTTGTTCCTGCCATGTTTAAATCTGCAATATAACTTGCCATGTTTACATTGGTGCCATCATATTTTCTGATCCTTTTTGGCTCATGGTCAGTAAGGGACTTTTGTTCTATGCATTTAGTAGATTCATGTCAAGCCTTTGTTTGCCATGATAAGTTCCTGTAACGTGCTGTTTGATAGCTCTAAACATTGCAACCTGATGTTATTTTCTGCAAAGTCTGAACTGATATTATTTGCAATCTTGCCATGTGTGTTTGAGCATGTTCTAGTGATTTCTGGAGATAGCTCAGTATTCATGTTTTGTTATGCTTTACCTGTATATCATGTCCATGCTTTTTTTCTTATGTTGGGATGTTGTAGCATATTGTTTTGATGCTTGCAAGATGCCTAGTTGCTGTTTTGGACAGATTGTTGTTATGACTTGTATAGAGTGTATGTGTTGAACCGTTGCTCCGTTTTGAGTGTGCTCTATATGAAACTTGCTTAGAATTGCATGTAGTTTCATATTATCATGTTGAATCCTTGTTTTTAGGTGTTTGCTTGATGTTTGGGTGCATTTTGCATCAATGCCATGTTTAACTTGTTTTGCTCATATCTTCTAGGCCGTAGCTCCGAACTAAATGAACTTTATATGTAACTTGACTAGAATCTCGTGTAGATCATCCTTGTGCATCTTAACTTGCTGTTTAACAACTTGAACATAAGGTTTATTCAGATCTGGACCAATTTCGAAATTTGCATATGAGGACTTACCGGAATTGTTATATGTTGTTTCTGGCCTCATTTAAACTTGCCTTGATGTGTTGCTTTTGTTTGCATCATATCTTGTCATGAGTAGCTTCATGTAGCTTTATCATGCATCATGCTTGTTATGCATCATGTCTTGTCTATGTGTGGTGTGTTTACCATGTTGTGTGCTTCTTCTCGATAGTTCCCGTATCGTTGCGATCGTGAGGATTCGTTCGCCTACCCTTGATTCATCTTCGTGGCTTCATCTTCTTCATGGACTCGTTCTTCTTCCTAGCGGGATTTCAGGCAAGATGACCGCTACCCTAGATCTCAGTACTATCATTGCTATGCTAGTTGCTTCGTTCTATCGCTATGCTGCGTTACCTATCTTTTGCTCTTGAAGCCTCCCAAATTGCCATGAACCTCTAACCTTTGACACCCTTCCTAGCAAACCATTGCTTGGCTATGTTACCGCTTTGCTCAGCCCCTCTTATAGCGTTGTTAGTTGCAAGTGAAGTTGAAGATTGCTCCATGGTGAACGTGATTATGTTGGGATATCACAATATCTCTTATTTAATTAATGCATCTATATATTTGGTAAAGGGTGGAAGGCTCGGCCTTTTGCCTGGTATTTTGTTCCACTCTTGCCGCCCTAGTTTCCGTCATACCGGTGTTATGTTCCCGGATTTTGTGTTCCTTACGCGGTTGGGTGATTTATGGGACCCCCTTGACAGTTCGCTTTGAATAAAACTCCTCCAGCAAGGCCCAACATTGGTTTTACCATTTGCCTCACCACCACCTACATTTCCCTTGGGAGTAATTAACCCAAGGGTCATCTTTATTATAGCCCCCCTGGGCCAATGCTTGTCTAAGCGTTGGTCCGAATTAGAGCCCTTTGCAGCGCCCCCTCAGGGAAACTTGAGGTCTGGTTTTAGTTGTACGGATTGCTCATCCGTTGTTGCCCTGAGAACGAGATATGTGCAGCTCCTATCGGGATTGTCGGCGCATCGGGCAGTCTTGCTGGTCTTGTTTTACCATTGTCGAAATGTCTTGTAAACCGGGATTCCGAGTCTGATCGGGTCTTCCTGGGAGAAGGTATATCCTTCGTTGATCGCGAGAGCTTATCATCGGCTAAGTTGGGACACCCCTGCAGGATATATACTTTCGAAAGACGTGCCTGCCATTATAGGAAGATGGGAATTTGTTAATGTCCGGTCGTAGATAACTTGACACCAGATCCAAATTAAAACGCATCAACCGCGTGTGTAGCCGTGATGGTCTCTTTTCGGCGGAGTCCGGGAAGTGAACACGGTTTTGGGTTATGTTTGACGTAAGTAGGAGTTCAGGATCACTTCTTGATCACTGCTAGCTTCACCTCCGTTCTTTTGCTCTCTTCTCGTTCTTATTTGCGTTTGTTAGCCACCATATATGGTTAGTCGCTGCTGCAGGCTCACCACTTTACCCCTTCCATTCCCTTTAAGCTTTGCTAGTCTTGATACCCATGGTAATGGGACTGCTGAGTCCTCGTGGCTGACTGATTACTACAACAACAGTTGCAGGTACAGGTTATGCGATGATCATGAGGCGAGAGCGATGTTTGCTTGTCTTGGAGTTCTTCTTCTGCTTCTTCTTCGATCAGGGGATAGGTTCCAGGTCGGCAGCCTGGGCTAGAAAGGTGGATGTCGTTTGAGTTTCTATTTGTGTTTCATCCGTAGTCGGATGATGCTCTTTTGTATTGTGATGTTGTATTCGTGTGGCATTGTATGCCTTATGTATGTATCCCCATCTATTATGTAATGTTGATGTAATGATATCCACCTTGCAAAAGAGTTTCAATATGCGGTTCTATCCTTGGTGGGACCTTCGAGTCTCTTTAGGATAGTATCGCATATTGGGCGTGACAGTCGAATTGCAGCCCTAAGACGGTTTATCAGCCGCTTGGGACATAAAGGCGATCCCGCTTAGATGTTGAAGAAAACAGACAATTTTGTCTGCAGAGACGCGGCTAATGTGGCGTTTGAGGACTTGAAGAGACAGCTGGTTGAACCGCCAGTTCTTGCTGCTCCGGTTGATAAGGAACCCCTGTTATTATACATAGCTGCTAATGCTCGGGCTGTCAGCGTAGCCATTGTGGTCGAACGCAAGGAGGCTGGGAAGGAATATCCGGTTCAAAGGCCGGTTTATAATATCAGTGAGGTGTTAATTGAGTCAAAGCAAAGATATCCGCATTGGCAGAAGCTTGTGTATGGGGTTTTCATGGCAAGTCGGAAGCTTAAATAGTACTTTTAGGGCCATCCCATCACAGTGGTGAGTTCTGCTCCTTTGGGGGATATACTCCAGAACAGGGTAGCAACTGGCCGGGTTGCTAAGTGGGCTATTGAGCTTGGACCACACGATTTGAAATACATGCCTCGTACAGCCATCAAGTCCCAAGATCTTGTGGATTTCATCAACGACTGGACTGAGTTGCAGACACCAGAAGACAAACCGGCCAGCACATACTGGACTATCCACTTTGATGGGTCCAGACAGTTGGAGGGCTCGGGGGCTGGAGTTGTCCTTACTTCCCCTTGAGGTGATAAATTTGTTATGTTCTCCGCTTAATGTTTCCTTGTACTAACAATGCAGCTGAGTATGAGGCCTTACTCCATGGTCTCCGTGTGTCCAAGGAAATGAACTTAAGCCGTGTTCTCTGCTTTGGAGATTCTGATCTGGTGGCTCAACAAGTTTCTGGGACTTGGGACTCTAAGGATCCCCTCATGGCGGCTTACATCCGAGAGGTGGATGGTGTGGCTGCTCACTTCAAAGGTTATCAGGTTGAGCACATTGATCGGTGGAAAAACACAGCAGCAGATGCTTTGAGCCGGCTGGGGTCTCAACGTAAACCGGTGCCGCCCAATACCTTTCTGGATATCCTGCATAACCTGTCTCTAAAGTTGCCCACAGAGGAGGATTTGGCTATTCCTGATCCGGAGGCACAGTTAGTTGCCGCTTTACACAGAATTCTGGATTGGACGGTTCCATATCTGGCGTATATGAACCGGGGTGAGTTACCAGAAGATGAAGTTCTAGCCAGATAGATAGTCCGGCGATCCAAGTCCATGGTTATTCACAATGGCGAGTTACACCACTGATGTGTTTCAGGCGTATTCCAACGTTGTATTTCTCCTGAGGAGGGCCAAGACATCTTGCGTGAAATCCATGAAGGCGATTGTGGTCACCATGCTGGTTCAGAATCCCTAGTTGCTAAAGCTTTTTGTCATGGTTTTTACTGGTTGACGGCTCATGCCGATGCTGAGGACCTGGTAAAGCGGTGTGATGCTTGTCAGAAGTTTTCACGCCGAGCTCATGTTCCGGCTCAAGAGCTACGGATGATTCCAATAACTTGGCCGTTTGCTACTTGGGGGCTTGATGTGGTGGGTCCTTTTAAGCGGTCCAAGGATAAGAAGACCCACCTCTTGGTGGCGGTTGACAAATTTACTAAGTGTGGTGAAGCGGAGCCAGTAAGCAAATGTGACGCAGCCACGGCGGTTCAATTCATTAAGAAGGTGATCTTCCGTTTTAGTTTTCCACATAGCATCATCACAGATAATGGCACAAATCTTTCTAAAGGTGAGATGGAGGGATTTTGTCAACGAGAGCACATCCGGCTTGATGTAGTGTCCGCGGCTCACCCCCAGTCTAATGGTCAAGCTGAGAGAGCTAATCAAGAAATCTTGAGGGGTATCAAGCCCCGGCTTATGGTTCCTTTGAAGCGGACGCTGGGTTGTTGGGTGGAAGAATTACCATCTGTGTTATGGAGCATAAATACCCCCCCAAACCGATCTACGGGTTATACACCTTTCTTCATGGTTTACGGGGCAAAGGCAGTCCTCCCAAGTGATATTCATCATGATTCGCCCCGGGTTGCCAATTATGTTGAAGCGGACAATTAGCAAGCATGCCAGGAGGCACTGGACCTGTTAGATGAGAAGCGGGACATGGCTTTGGCTCGTTCGGCGGTTTATCAGCAAGACCTGCGGCGTTATCACAGCTGCCGGGTTAAAACAAGAACCTTTCAAGAAGGCGATTTAGTGCTCCAGCTCATCCAGGATCAGACCGATATGCACAAGTTATCCCCACCTTGGGAAGGGCCCTTTGTGGTCAGCAAGAATCTGCACAACGGATCATACTACCTCATTGATGTTCAAGAAGACTCATGCAGTTCTGAGGAGGAGACCCGGCGACCGTGGAACATAGCTCTCCTTCGGCCTTACTACACCTGAGCTATAGGCTCCTCTTATGTACATATTTCGACAATGTATATATTATGATCAATATAACAAACCGGCATCCTTCCTATAAGCAGGGCCTCTGCCGTTTTTTCCAATATCTTTTGATCACATGGGGGCTTCAGCTGACAAAGCGGAGTTCTACCTGTTAAACCGGCTATCATGCCACAATACAACTTGGGAGGTTCACACCCAAGGGGCCAAAGAGAGTCTGGATGCTATGCCCAGCTCAAACATAGGCACCCATTGAGCACAGCTCACAAAGTTACTTTGGGGCTCTTTGTGCACTGCAACAAAGAGTGTGAAAGGACCCTTGTAATATGCTATAAAGCACGGCTTGGAAGCCTGGTGTATTCACCTCAAGCCCCGGGTTAACCTGCCTTCATCAAGTAAGCCACTCCTATCCAGGTAATCCTGGCATGACCCGCCGAACGTTTGACAAGTCAATCTTATACAGACCGTGAACTTGTCAAAGTTAAAACGACGATTGGTTAGTTGGAGGTCCATCTTAAAAGGCTTTGTCAAATGGTTAAACTCAGCGGCCCAGCAGCCCATGACAAGCCTCGTATTTGGGCCTGGCAGCCCTTGAAAAGCCTCGACTACACGATTTTATTTGCCTTTGTTAAGATTTTTCTTCTTTGGTAGTATTTTATGATTGAACCGGTGTTTATTGACCCGGTATTACTATCAGTCATTCTAAATAGCTCTGTGTTTGTTAACCCGGCTTGGTGGTCAACTATCAGTTGTCAGATCATATTCATTATTAAACCGGTATTTCATAACCCGGTCTGGCGTTGACTACAAGTCGCCAGTATGATCATCCGGTGTTCATCGCAACCCGGTGTGACTTAATACACACCAGCACTGCATGGTGGGAGTTATGGACACTAAAAAAGTTGGATGTTCACCCTTACTGCAATCAAGTGGGTAAACCAACAGCATAATTTCATATCACATGTATGATCTATTTTTGCTATTTTTGCAACCTTGGTTACCTACCAGGGTTTGTATTGGGCATTATGACCCGTCCGGCGGTAAACCGCCCGGACAGATCTTTTTTATGCAGACACAAGGATTGCATAATATTATGAAAATATATCAGTCAGCGCCACAAATATCATGGCGGATGAAACATAGTCATATATCAGTGCACGATGGCAGCACATCAAAGTATGCCAACTAGCCTATTACAAGGCGCTTTAAGGCCCAAAATAAGTGATTGTTCTTTACACAGAACACAATCTCTGAAAATCAACCAGGTTGCCGGATTAAGACTCATCGTCGGGTTGACGTGAGGTTGATGGATCTTCTAGCGTTGTTTCAACCTCCTCCTCCCCACCCAGTGGCTGGAAGTCAACGGTGGTCCAGTCAATCCGGGTTAAAGCTAGAAAGACAGCCTCTTCACTTATAAGATTGGACGGTTCAACGTCAGGGGCATAAGTGTGCTTACGGATAGGCGGGATAAGATTTTGCACTTCCTTCATAGCAGTGTCAATCCGTTGGTTGTTTGCATCATAGAAGGACCGATGAACAGACAAGTTAGCCTCTTCCGCCAATTGGCTTGATAGCGGACGCATCTCCTTTGTCAGGGCTTTGAGGGTGTCATTATCAAATGCTGACCCGTTTTCTTGTTCACTTGGATAGCCCTTGGCGATATCAACTGGATCCAGGTCAGCTATCAATGCTTTGGCCCAACTCGGTGCTAACAAAGAGCCAGCCCTAGCAGCAGATCATTTCATTTCTTCTATCTGCACCGGCATCATCGACAATTTGGCTAGTGTATCCTTGATCAACATTGGTGCCGGTTTGTTGTATGAGACTACGAAGATAACCCGTTGGGCACCGGTATACAGTTGCTCTATCAATGTATATGCTGCCTTCAGTTTCATCCGCATGTCAGAGCCCAGATGAGCAATACGGCTACCTGTAACGGTTTAAGAATTTGTTATTAAACCGGATATTTTAGAGATGGTTAATCAAGCTCTGTAGACAAGGTACTTACCAAATATCGCAGACGTCATAGCATTTACTTGATGTTTCAATCCGGTTAGCTCTTTTGCCACCGGTTTAAGAGCTGCCTCGGCGTCTTCAGCCCACTTCAACAAAGCAGCCTTTTCAATTTCCCAGTTGGCACGTTCAGTCTTGAAACAGTTGTTCCATGGTTGTCAAAGCGCCTGTCAGTTCATCTTTGGCCTTGGAGGTCTCTGCTTGCTGGCACTTGATATTCTCTTGAAGATCGGAAATTTGGGAACCTTTGTTGTTTATATTAGCCTGCAACACTCAGATGATGAAGATGCTAATACTTTTCTCAAAGTCCCAAGTATATAACCAGTTATACACTTGGCACTTGGGGGCTAATGTGGATTGCTTCTTTCCTGCTGCTTATTTAAAGTCCCAAGGCTCAATACAAGTATTAATCTTGGCACTTGGGGGCTAATGCAGATTGCTTTTTTCCTGCTGATTATTTACAGTCCCAAGGCACAATACAAGTATTAATCTTGGCACTTGGGAGCTAATGTGTATTTGATCAGAAAATAAAAATGCAAGGAAATTAACAAAATGCAGTATGGAACATAAAATCCCGGTTCATCTTCATAAGATAAACCAGCCCTTAGGGGCTACTCAGTTGAAGTGTTCTTTATCCCAAAAGTCCCGGTTTATCTTCAAGAGACAAACCGGCCCTTGGGGGCTACAATGAAGAGGATATACAGAACAAAAAAGATTAAAGTGTTTTGAAGATTACCTCATAGAGCTCCTTCATCATGTTCACCAAACCGGCCTCATAATCTCGGCTTGTGTATAGGCGGTTTAGGAATCTGGAATGGAGCTCCTGGACAGCAAGGTTAACATAGCTAGATAAATCTGTTTTCTCTTTCCCCTTGCCGATAGTAGCAAATTCTTCCTTGGGAGTATGCTTTGATAAGGCAACCGGATTGCGTGGGATGGTGTGAGCAGTACCGGTGATAATAACATCATCATCGCCACCTTTTGACGGGCTCGGCGATTGACAATATCCCTGGCTAGGCTCGGTGGATCAACAGCTGGGCTCGGCGGATCAGCAACTGGACTTGGAGGAGTAGCATGCGGGCTTGATGGATCAACATGAGTAGCCGGGTCAGCTTCCGGCGGATCAGCATCAGTGTTTGACCTTGTGGGGCAGAATCATCCATGACTATATCAGTGTCTCTACCAGCGCCTTCTGGGGTCCTCTCCGGTTCAACTTCATTAGTGGGGGTACAAGTTTTGGCTTTCTTCCTCAGTCGGGCTTTGGCACTACAATATCAAACAAAGGTTAGTATGGTAAACCGGCGCATGAAGGGAAAAGCTGAAGGGTAGTATACTTACCCAGCGAAGGTCTTGAAGGGAGGCAATTGAGTGGTTGATGAGTCGCCAGATGAAGAATTAGAAGTGACCTGATAATTCGAATCAGACGAGTTAAGTGGGCATCGGAAGCAACCTGCCAAGGGATAAGGTTTATTAAAACAGGAAGAGACCTCTGGACGACGTTTCCGGTTTGGAGTGTCTGGTAAACCGGAGGAGGTGACTTGCTGGCCACTGTGCCGGGTTGTGCGACGACCCTCATGTTGTTGTGTCTTCAAAGAAAATTGTGGATCCAAATGAGCAAGAGGGTGAGAGTATTTTACTTTCCGAACTACACGGCGAAGTTTTTGAACCGGCACATGATCTGAATCGGAGGAAAGGGAGATTACCTCTACATGGTCGGCCCGACTGGCTTCTGCATCATCCTGATAATAGTTATTGTCAATAAGGTGTATGAAAAATAAGCCAAGGGAGTCAAGTTCTACCTCTTGTTCCGATTCCTCGATATCTTCGGGCGCAACAGAGGACTCGGCGGTTTTCTTCTTGGATGGTTTCTTGGTGACTTTGCTTTTGGCACGAGGAGCCCTTGCCGGTTTATCTTGAGCTTTCCTCTTCCAGAAGAAATCTTTGGCCTGTAAAATTAAACAAAGGATTATTATAACAGTGTTAAAACGGTGGCGGATCAAAAAGCACAAGGTTAAAAAATTTACCGCTGGCGGTTTGTTGGAGGCAAAAAAAGGACGCAGCCCAGTTTTGCTGCATTCAGCGATCGGTTTGTCTAGCATCTTCTTCACGAATCCAGTGACTTCATCATCAGTCATTTCTATTTCGTGATACCGTTGAGGATCCTTGATGTTGCCGGTATACTCATGCATCAACCCGGAGCAGCGGCTTAAAGGTAGGATACCCCATGAAACCCAGCAACGAACAAGGTCAATGCTGGTTAAGTCGTTGGCAAGGAAGGCCCGGAGCTTGGCAAGTTGAGGTGGATAAGTCTGTCATTCTTTGGCAGTGAGCCGTTGAGGCAGTGGATGGCCATTGCTGAGCCAGAGAGCACGGTAAACCGGTAAAGGGTTTTCTTAAGCAGGAGCAGTGTTCTGACAATAAAACCATGTTTGGTTCCAGTCTTTGGGGTGGCTGTGATGCTTGGCATGAGGGTAATCAACTTCTTTCCTCTTCTGGATCGACACTCCACCAAGTTCAGTGTTGGGACCGTCAAAGAATTCAGTTTGGCGGTTTAGATGGAATAAGTCCCGGAAGAGCTCAACAGATGGTTCTTCTTGAAGGTAAACTTCACAGAATACTTGGAAATTACATATGTTGGACATAGAATTCGGTCCAATATCTTGTGGATGGAGTTGGAAGCTAGCAAGTACATCCCAGAAAAACTTTGATCCGGGAGTGCTAAATCCTCGGTCTAGATGCTGCATCAACACAATCACTTCTCCATCTTGAGGCTCAGGAGGGCATTTGGGGCCAGGGACTCGCCAATGAAGGACATTTTTCTTGGCCAAAGCGCCAATCAGAACATATCCATTGAGTTGCGTCTCTGTAATCCGGGAAGGAACCCAGTCGCAAGCGGCGAATAGCTTGGTCATTTTGGAAAATAAACTGTAAAAGAAATGTGAAGGCCGGTTTACGACTCGAGGTTGATGTGGACTAACCGGTGTTAAACCGGGGAATTTAATCAGGGTATACATGTAAGGTAAACCGGAAACTACTACTCAAGTCATGATGGCAGTTTAAGTGAGGGCTAATGGTGTCTGGCGGATTATCAAATACTTAAGATTAAACCACCTTTAACAGAAGAAGCAGATCTAAAATCTACTAAGTGTTGTAGAAACAAGTTTTGCAAGATGGTGATATAATTTTGGATCTACCGTGGTTCAGTAAAGAAATTTTTCTGAGCCCTACAATGGCGTTTAGCGGAACAGAGAAGGTTAAGATGAGGATCTATCCAGGAGCGGCAAGATGTCGCAGTACGGCAGATTAAAACTATGGATCCAGCCGCAAAAGGAGACTCTCAGGCCTAGCTAGATTCAGTAAGATGATAAAGGAAAAGCAGATAAGCGCTAATGAACACTGACGAACACTGAAGAAACTTTGAAACCCTAATGCAGATTTAATAAGTAAAGGAAGGGAATATTTACCAGGGCCACGCAGCGGTGGAGGAGTGTCGAAGATTTCTGGTACAAATAGGTTGATGCAGCGGCCTAGTCGGTGCAGGGTGAAGGGTCGACAGCGGAGGCGATGCTGGAGTGCTTCGGGGTCGCGAGGAAGAAGACGATGTGAAGAGGCAAGGGGGGAAATGGAAGGACCCCCGATCTTATTTATAAAGGAAAGGGGATAAGCGGCAGGCGCGAGAATCGAGGGGCCTGAAGTGGCAAAAGGGGGCGCAGTTGTCACCTCGATCTTCAGGAATTAATTAAATGAAGAGAATCTTTATTATCTTTTTATACAGAGATGACGTCATGACGATTCACTGCAGTGTTCAAAAGATGACGTCATGGCGGTCTACCAAAGTTTACAAGGAGAAGACAACATGGCGGTTTACGAAGAATCATTAGAAGATGTTCATGGAACTTTTCTAAGTATTGAAGATTGACATGAACAGGTTCAAATCAATCTGGGGCCTAATATTGAGGATATAACTACTGAGTGTAAACCGCCCAGGAGGGGCTGGTTCACGCTCAACTACACTGAAGCCCATGAAGACAAAGAAGATGGCGCTTTACTGATAAGGCTTAGAGGCCCAGAGCCCAGAGGCGGATTAGGGCCCATAGTGGTAAACCGCCATAGTTGTATAACTTGTATTGTAAGTTAGGGAAAGGGAGAGACCAAGCCGGACACTTGTATGAGCCGGCCTCGGGACTCTGTAAACCGGTCGGGCGTCAACCTATGTATATAAGGGATGACCCGGCGGTGGTTCAAAGGATAAGAAACAACAACTCGAGACTCAGGCAAAGCATATTCTCTCCCTGGTCATTGAAAACCCATCAATTCCATTACAACTAGACATAGGCTTTTACCTTCATCGTAAGGGGCCGAACTAGTATAAAACTCTCGTGTCCTTTGTCCGGTTTAACCCCTTCAAGTTAATCTCGTTGCGATGGCTCCACGACTAAGTCCTTCCGGTAGGACATTTGATGTGTTAATTCCACGACACAAGGGCTCGGCTTTTGATCTCATTGGATATTCTGACTCTGACTATGCTGGTGATCGGGTGGATCGCAAGTCAACATAAGGCACATGTCATTTTCTTGGACGATCCTTGGTATGTTGGTCCTCGACGAAGCAGAACTGCGTATCACTCTCTACTTCTGAAGCTAAGTACATTGTTGCTGGTTCTTGCTGTTCTCAATTGCTATGGATGAAGAAAACCCTCAAGGACTATGGCATCAATGTGAAGAATGTGCCACTATACCGCGACAATGAGAGTGCTATCAAAATTGCTCACAGCCCAGTTCAGCACTCGAAGACAAAGCACATCCAGATTCATCATCATTTTCTTTTTGACCATGTATTGAAGGGCGACATCTCCATCGACCATGTGAACACTGAAGATCAGCTCGCAGATATCTTCACTAAGCCCTGGGATGAGAAGAGATTTAGCAAGTTGAGGTGTGAGCTAAATATCTTAGAATCTTCGAATGTTATTTGAAAAGGACACACATCCTAACACTTATGCAAAATTGATGACTTAGATGTGCAACACAAGAAGTAACATCTTTCTTCAATCAATGAAGACTAACCCTCTAAGTGTGAAGAAATTGACGAAGAATTCGATTCTCAGAACCCTACGACAATTGTACGCAGTGTCTGAAATCATGATTCTTATGCCGTGGGTTACGCCACCAACCAAAATTGAAAATCTTCAATTAAAGTTTTTGCAATTTCTTCAATTTTCAAATTCTTCAACTTTGCAATTTCCTCTACAACATTCACTTATTGCTAATTATCCAAGCTACTTTTTCATCTAAGTGAACGTGATCGGACCCTTTTCCCCTCTATGCTAAACTCAACCCAGTTTGTTCACAAATTCTTCATGTGCGTTCTATTTGAAACCCGTTAAAAATCTTCACTGCGTCCTTGACAATTGAAGAATTTGTGAACGAAACGTTAAAATTTTCATATCTAATTTTTCGGCTTTTGCCGCTCAAATCCTTCTGCATCCCACGACAGGATTAATCCATTCACCCATGATATAACACGATCTCCACCTCTCATTACGTGGGTGACACATGTCGCTAGGATAGCAAGGGTCAGGGGCACGTTCAACCAATTTCCTTGGACGAGCGATTTTTCACTTCGGCTATAAATACCCCTCCCCTTTCTTTGAGCTCATTTACTGCGCTCGATCTCACTCCCTCGCTCGAGATCTCTGACCTAGCACCACCGCTCCATTCCATCATCGCCGGTGAGGAAGAGCTTCACTGCCTCCTCGTCACCGTTGTACTCGCGCCGCGGAAATCTTCACCTCCGCCACCGCCGTACACTACAAAAAAATACACTTCTTTGATGATACGTGTTTGTCATAGTAGGCCACGTTTTCTGTCATGCATGTACATCCATGACGATTTTATGACAGAATCAAGATAGTCATACCTGTGCTGTCGTAGAAGTGTTCCATGACATTACCAAAATTATCCTGACGGAAGTGTCCACCTCCATGACGATAAATCGCACGTCATAGAAGTGCTTTCGTCAAAGGTGACCGACACGTGGCATTCACTGTAACGGGATGTTGTTAAGCTATCGAGTCTGGTTTTGGATCCGATAACTCGCTAACAGCCACGACCAATGCCGATTTTCCACGTGTAAAATTCTCATTGGCTGACGGAACCACGTGTTGCCTCATCGTTGGGACAGATTGTCGGTGGAAAATGACACATATGGATCACAAGAATCCCTACTATGGTTGCGGGGCGCGGGGTTGGGAGAAGAGCAGGATTAGTAATCAGCACAAGATCATTTACCCAGGTTCGGGCCGCGAGGATGCGTAAAACCCTAGTCCTACTTGGTGGATGTATTGTGTGTTCTTGAGCTCTTGAACTAGTTGTGGGCGCTGTGTCGTTCGAAAGAGCCGAATCCTTTTCCTGTATGCCATGGGCCTCCTTTTATAGGCGAAACGTCTTCCACAGTGGCACACAAGAGGTGCAAAGGCCTACAGTGTTGTGAGCTTCTCACTCGTATTACAGGAAAAGATGCATTTACCGCGTAGCTTAGGTGTCCCTTCGCTTTATCGGGGACGGGAGCGAGCTCGTCCCGTCCGTCGCTGCTCCTCCTCGCTTCGACACGCTCCATGGCCAGCGATGCATGTGGTGCCATGTAGGCAGGCAAGAAGCTGAGGTGGTGTGGTGGTGGAGCCTCTATGAAGATCTGCATGCCGCCACGCAGGCATCTGCTGAGTTGGTCTGGAAGCTGCATGTTGCCACGAAGGCGCCTGCCCAGCTGGTTGGGCTGGCAGCTGCATGAGGACGGCGGTGGGGATCTGGTTGGTGCGGGCCTGGCAGCAGCCCCACTGTCGCCTTCGGCAAGGGTCTTACAGGGTGGCCCGGCAAGGGTCTTGTGGTGGCGCGCTGTCATCCCCGGCAAGGGTCTTGCCGGGGGTCTTGTGGGTTTTCCTCGGTAAGGATCTTGACGAGGATTGTTGCCCTCCAATCCTTATCTGATCTTGAATATTCTTTGTCTTCATAAAGATCTGCATGCCACCATGGAGGTGCCTCCCGAGCCCTGGTCCAATGTAGTTGTTGGCGTTGGAGACCGTGGGTTCGACGGTGGCTCACTCCGCTGGTGTGGGTGAGCCGCCCCGGCAAGGGCCTTGCCGGGGCTGCTGAGGTTGCCCCCGGCAAGGGTCTTGCCAGGAAAACCTGCTTCGTCCATCTGCACTTTGTGTCCTTGGTCCTTGATGTTACTCTGTTCACCTTGTGCCTTCTGCTTCTCTCCGGCTTCCCTCCTTTTCCCGGATATGTGCGGCCATAGTGCGTGGCTTCAACTGCCCATGGACAAGTAAAGGGATCAAAAGGAGAACCCCTACTTTTGTACACCGACAGGAGCCCCCGGGCCTGGGCCACACATAAGTGCGACACGTTGTTGGGCCAGGCCCAGAACGGTGCGCGGGCAGGCGGGGCGGATTTTACCATGGTAACTATTTCGTCCGCTGCACTTCCCCACGACCCGCGTTGAACGCGCGTCGTGAAGGAGTGTGCGTGATGTGGGAGGCATGCGTGGGATGGTTCCCGCACGCATGCATCGTATCGCAGTCAATGGGAAAGGAGGCGGCCCGAGCCTTCCCCGTAAAAAGGAATAACCGCGGGCGTGCTGCTCACTTTACCCCCCTCCTTGCATCTTCTTCGATCTTAGAACCGCCGCCCCTTTTCTTCCTCCTTCTCGAGCCCCCTGCCTTCGTACACCGTCACTGTACTTCCACCATCCTCTGCTCTCTTGCCTCTCGCAACTGCCATGGTGCCCAAATCCACCAAAAGCAAGGGGGCGGCTAAAGACGCCGGGGCGGCGGAGCAGACGGAGAGCGAGCTGGTGGCGCGACGGGTGCAGTTCGCCTACTTCCCCTTGACGGTTGACATGTCCGAGCTCCGGGAGTTCTTCAAAGATCCATGGGGGTGAAGACGGGAGGAGAGAAGGCGGGGCATCCAGCCACGCACGTCGTTCCCGCCAACGCTGGCGCCGCCCCAAATCGGTACCCCTTCTTCGTCGACTACTTCTCACGCGGGCTCTCTCCCCCTTTTTCTGATTTCTTCAAGGACATCATGCACACCTACGGCCTCCACCTTCTGGATTTCACTCTGAATGCCATGGCGTGCATGGCTCTCTTTGCGCACCTCTGCAAGGGCTTCGCCGGGGTGCACCCCAACATGGCGCTCTTCCGCCACTACTTCTCCACTCGGATCCAAAAAGGGGGCACCATCTCTGGCTGCGTCGCCTGGATTCCGAGGGCCAAGGGGGCGTACCCGGATGGCGCCATGAAGGAGATGTGGAAAGAGTGGCGGGGCCGGTGGTGCTGGATTGAGGAGAAGGACATGCCAGCATTCTACGAGGTTCGCCAGGAGCCGCCAGTCCGTGGAAACGATTGGGGCGACGTCGATGCCGACGACGCGAAGCTCACGATCTCCACCACCAGGATCCTTCGGCTCACCCTGGCCGGGCTCACCCTCAAAATGATCGGGGCAGACTTCATCCTCCGCCGAATTTCTCCTCTGCACGACAAGGGGAGGCCGGCCTGGCTTTTTGTGAATGCAGCTGACATCATGAGGCTCCGCCCTGGCCTCGACCACAACCTGATGGTGCTGAGGCACGCCCATCTCTACCAACGGATTTTTCAACTCGAGGTCAGTGACATCAGCGAGGTTGAGTGGTCCGGCAAGGTTGCAAGGGCTGCCGCGAAGGCCGGAAAGGTTGCCAAAGAGGCCGTTTTCAAGTTGCCGGTGGGAGTGGTCCCACTGTGGAACAATTCTCACCGGTCTGAGATTATCACCATGATGCCGCTCTTTAATGCGCACGGCCTCGACCCGAGCTGGGTCGAGCCGGACGAGCTCAAGGTGCAGGAGTTCTTCGACACCTTGCATGAGGTGTACGTCACCGCCGAGACGCGGCTTATCTAGGACACCTCTCCGGCGAAGCTAGACTACATCGCCGCCAGGGTGGAGGAGGCGAGGCTTGCCGAGGAGGAGGCAAAGTTCATCGAGGAGGCCGGCAAGGCCGCGGCGGAAGCGGAGGAAGAAGAGCTCGCCCGGTGGGCGACAGCTGCTGGGGAGACCAACAGCGCCGGGATCGGGGCTTCCATCATCGAGGACATGGTCGAGGAGTCGTCGGAAGAGGAGTGTGAGTGGAAGAAGATCACAACCGCCAACCCTCCAATCGCTGGAAGAGGGCGAGTCCTACGGTGGGCCACCTCCGGCGAGCCGGTCGGCCCTGACCGGGCCGCGCAGCTACGGCAGGCTCAGTAGGCGCATGTGCGCCATACGAGGGCGATGGCAACAAAGAAGGCGGCGAAGGCCGTGGCGTCAAAGAAGAAGGCATTCATTTCTTCGTCGTCCAAGCGCGTCCGGACGCCATCGCCTCCCCCTTCGCCGGCAGGCATCGGCGCGGGGATCATGTTTGACTTTGGGCCCCTCAGCCCGGAGAGGAAAAGGAAAGCAGTAGAGGAGGTGGAGGAGGAATAGTAAGCTCTGCTTTCTCCCTGCTCTCTTTTTTTCTTGTTCCTCCAATGGTGCCGCCCATTCTAAAGTATGCTTATCTTGCAGGGATGTGGAGACGCTGGCCCAGAGGGCGAAGAGGGCTAAGATTTCAACAAGCGGCTAGCCCTCGGCAGGCACCTCCAGCACGCCACTGGTGGTGTCGAGCAGCCCGGACAGCAGCCCCCAGCCCAGCCCCTAGCGTGAGTCCATCAACCATCCTTCGTCAATGCGCGCCATGCACGATCCTTTGGTACTGACCATGCCGTGGATGTAGGAGGGGAGCAGCATCAAGGGGAGCCGCAGAGGGCTTCTCCCAACGTGCCGCTCTCATCGACCACACCACCCCGACGGGCGTCCCCGGCAAGGGCACCAATCGCCAAGGCCATGCACACGGAGGAGGAGGAGGAGAACACGGGCGCCGGTGGCTTCGCCTTGATGCCAAACCGCGGCGGAGAAGGAACTTCCGCCTCTCGGCCCAGCGCGGGTAAGGTACTCGCCCTCCATTTCCGCTTGCGTTCTTTCTTTCTTCTTTTCACTGGCTTTTGATCTTGGCTCCGCCCTGCCCCTTTGTTGGCATTTCATACTTCTCCTCGATGGACCCAGAGGACGTCGACACCGTCGTGAAGGACGTCGCCAAGGATGCCGCAGCGCAGGACGAGAAGATCGCTGCTGAGGAGAGCACCAAGAGCGTTGCTGAGGACGCCGCCAAGGGGCCCGCCGAGGAGCCCGGCAAGGGTCCTGCTGGGGAGGCCGACAAGGTCGCTGCCGAGGACGTGGCGTTTGACGACCTGCCCTCCTCCTCCGCTGCCTCTGGCTCCGGCAGGTACTTGAGGGTGAGCGACGACCTCTTCGTCCACCTCCTAGGCGCGTCGAGCACCATGGCTCCCCTTGAGGGAGAGGCGTTCGACGAGGAGGTGCTTGCCACTGCTGGGCTTGAGGTCGTCGATGAGTCGGGTGTTGGTGGCGACAGCTCCCAGGAGGAGCGACTGCTCCAGGCCATGGGTGCCATCTTCCGGAAGCTCGAGGCGCTCCATCGCACTCGTTTGTACAAGGCCAAGTCCAGGACGGTGGTGGTGGAGAAGGCGGAGGCGGACTTCAAGGGGTGCGTCGCCGAGGCGCGGGACTGGTTCCGCCAGGCTCAAGACGAGCTGAAGGCCGCCCAGGGCGAGCTGGCCAAGCGTGACGTGGAGCTCACCATGAAGCGGGCCGACATCGAGAAGGCCCAAGAGACGGTGAAGAACTTGGCCGCCAAAGCCGAAGTCATCCGGACCCAGCGCGAGGCCGCACTGAACTCCCAGGAGGAGGATCTTGCCGCGCGCGAGGAGAAGCTTGCCACCACGCTCCGTGGAAAGGATGAAGAGTTTGACAAGCTCGTTGTACACCGGACCCAAGAGCTGGAGCAGAGGCATCAGGAGGCACTCGATGCCCATGCTCTGGTTCACGCCGGCAAGGTAAAGGAGCTGGAGGAGCAAGCTTTGAAGCCGTCCATGGAGAGGGACATGCTCAACGGTGCCCTGGTGGAGGCGCAGGGCGCGGTCGTCAGCAAGGCCAGAGAACTCCCTGAAGCCAATAACTACATCAGAGACATCAAGCTGAAGCTGGGGGATCTCGAGAAGATGCTGTCGGAGGCCAAAGCCCGAGAGGGGATCCTAACCAAGGAGCTGGAGACCGAGAAGCAGTTGCAGATGAACGAGACCGCCAACCTTAACGACCACATCGCGGGAGAGAAGCGTTGACTCGAACGCCTTGCCGCCGTTGCGAACTCGGCTGCCACGCAGCTGGGCACCATGGGGATGTTGGACATGAGGTACGCCCCGGAGACGAGCCTGGGCCCCAACGCCAACCTGACCCTGTACTTTGAGAGGGTCGTCGATGCCCTGGAGTGATTTCACTCCAACGAGGCGGCCTCCCTAGCCGAGGAGTCCCGGATGCTCTGCCGGGGTGTCATGACCAAGGTACTTGCCAAGATAGCGCACTGGCATCCTGACCTCGACTTCGAAGCCACGCTGAAGAGCTTCTAGGATGATGCTGACATCGCGGTGCTCAATGAGCGTATCAAGCCCATCCTCAGCCGCATCGACGAAATCAAGAGGTCGGAGGGCCAGCGCCGGGACTAGGCACCCCGTTCCTTATTGCCGCTGCAGGTTCATGACCAAGACAACTGCTATCTTTAGGATGTTATTTTCCTGTTCGATTTTCCTTTGTATGTCCACCCTACGTTAACTGGGTTGGCTTGCCGGCGCGTAAACCCAGGGCGGCGTCTTTAGGATGGATCCCCATTAGCCTGCCGGGTGCGCTTGCTGCCGGGCGAACCACCTTACCTCCCTTAGCACGGTCGCTCGATCTGTCGAGCTTGACTCGAGTCAGAGTCAATAGCGTTGCCGATGGTGGAAGGCTACCCTACCGCTCTCGCAGTGGCCGCTTGAACTGTTGAGTGGACTCGAAACAGAACAAGGGCGTTGCCAATCGTGGGAGGGCCCCTTTGCGTACAGGTTTTCCATACATAGGCAGCATCTCCAAGGACGATAACCTTATATTAAGGAGAGAGTTTAAAGTTGGCATGACTTAGCTTTTCCATCGCCGCCCTGGCATCCTCCATGCTCGCAGGCAGCACCACTCTCTTCGTTGCCTTCTCCACGGGAGCCGTGGCGATGAGGAACTGCTAGGCGAACTACTGGACCAGATTCTCACAATTGTGCTCCCCTCCCTAGCGCGCCAAAGATGTTGGTGGAAAACGACACCTATGGGATCACAAGAATCCCTACTATGGTTGCGGGGCGCGGGGTTGTGAGAAGAGCAGGATTAGTAATCAGCACAAGATCGTTTACCCAGGTTTGGGCCGCGAGGATGCATAAAATCCTAGTCCTGCTTGGTGGATGTCTTGTGTGTTCTTGAGCTCTTGAACTAGCTCTGGGTGATGTGTGGTTCGAAAGAGCCGAATCCTTTTCCTGTATGCCATGGGCTTCCTTTTATAGGCGAAAGGGGCTGCCACAGTGGCACATAGGAGGTGGAAAGGCCTACAGTGTTGCGAGCTTATCACTCGTATTACAGGATAAGACGCATTTAATGCGTAGCTTAGGTGTCCCTTCGCTTTATCGGGGACGGGAGCGAGGCTCGTCCAGTCCGTCGCCGCTCCTCCACGATTCGACACGCGCCCTGGCCAGCAATGCATGTAGTGCCATGTAGGCAGGCAAGAAGCTGAGGTGGCGCGGTGGTGGAGCCTCTATGAAGATCTGTATGCGCCACGCAGGCATGGGATGAGTTGTCCTGCAAGCTGCATGTTGCCACGCAGGTGCCTGCCTAGCTGGTTGGGCTGGTAGCTGCATGCAAACGGCGGTGGGGATCTGGATGGTGTGGGCCTGGCAGCGGCCACGCTGTCGCCTTCGGCAAGGGTCTTGGCGGGTGGCCCGGCAAGGGTCTAGCCATGGCGCGCTGTCATCCCTGTCAACGGTCTTGCCGGGGGTCATGTGGGTTTTCCTTGGTAAGGATCTTGACGAGGATTGTTGCCCTCCAATCCTTATCTGATCTTGAATATTCTTTGTCTTCACAAAGATCTGCATGCCACCATGGAGGTGCCTCCCGAGCCCTGGTCCAACGTGGTTGTTGGCGTTGGAGATCGTGGGTTCGAGGGTGGCTCACTCCGCTGGTGTGGGCGAGCCGCCCTGGCAAGGGCCTTGCCAGGGCCGCTGAGGTTGCCCCCGGCAAGGGTCTTGCCAGGGAAACCTGCTTCGTCCATCTGCACTTTGTGGCCTTGGTCCTTGACTTTGCTTTGTTTGCCTTGTGCCTTCGGCTTCTCGCCGGCTTCCCTCCTTTGCCCCGATATGTGCAGCCATGGTGGATGGCTTCGACTGCCCGTGCACAAGTAAAGGGGTCAAAAGGAGAACCCCTACTTTTGTACACCGACACATATGTCATCCACTCATTGGACAGGAGGCGCCTATGATAGGTCGACACATGGCACGACCCAATAGTGGCCCATTCCGGTGAAAAAGGTCGGCCTAGTAAAAATTAGCAGGCCGTCCCATACAAGGCCTACTTGTGTCAGGTACATTTAAGCCCACGGCCCATACAAGATGTGCCAATTCGGCTAGTCAATGGCCCGTTAAAGATTTGACACTATTGCAGCCCATCGTCAGTTCGAGCCCGTTAACAGCCCGCTATATTTGGGATCAATATGATCCCGAGATGATTTTGGCCTGTTAACGGCCCATTCAAGGGATGGGCCAATTTTCAGGATGTACATCTTTCGGCCTTTTAGCGACCCATTTAAGTGTTGGTCTAATTTCCAACCCGGTGTGTCTTTCAACCTGTTGATGGCCCATAAATGAGTTCGGCCATTTGTAGTCGGACCTGAGTTTTGGCCTTTTAGCGACCCATTTTAGTGTTGGGCCAATTCCCGGCCCGATGTGTCGTTCAGCCTGTTGACGACCCATAAATGAGTTGGTCCATTTGTAGTCGGACCTGAGTTTTGGCCTTTTAATGACCCATGCCCTTCATGGTCCAATACCATCTCGGTTTCTCTTTCGAATTGCTAAAGGCCCACAACATAGTTGGTCCATTTACAGTACGACCTGACTTTCAGCCTCTTAGCGGCCCATGCCCTTCATGGTCCAGTACCAGCCTGCTGTCTCTTTCAGCATGCTAAAGGCCCACAGTATAGTTGGCCCATATGTACCCCGACCTTAATAACGGCCTGTTAATGGCCCGTGAAATCAAATGGGCCCACCTGTTTCCCGCTTTGATGTTGGCCTATTAATGACCCGGGAGGTAAGAGGGCCGACCATTAACTTTTGGCCTGGTAATGGCCCATTAACTTAATGGGCCCACTAAAGTTCGTACATGTCTTTAGGCCAAATTAGATAATTTGAGCCCATTACGACGAGCAATTATGCACAGGACCAAAACTGATCAAGCAAACGTACGACATACAGGAAAAAATGTTGCACATCTAGCATATATTATAGGAAATTACATCCAGTGGGCAATCAAAGATTGATGCCAGTGCAAATAAATGAAAAGAACCTAACGATCTACAACGTCACAATCTGCAACCTCAGCGTGGATGACGCCCATAAGCATGTGGGCAGGTTCTTGCTGCTTTGCTATATTGCCTCTGAAAACATTGATCAGTTGTTGTTGCGCATGAATTTGCATCTTTGATTCCTCCACCATTTCCATCATTGCTTCAACCATTAATTGGTTCACAAACATACATTTTTTCTGTTGCATTCGAGACAGAGGGAACTGAACAGATTCAGATGGCGATTTTGGCAGGCTTGTATTATTGATAGTGGAGAGTGTCTCGACCACTGCATCATAACATAAATTAGGAGGGGAATCGAACAGATTAATCATGAGTTATTGCCATAT
Organism: Triticum dicoccoides; assembly: GCF_002162155.2. Classification (NCBI taxonomy): domain Eukaryota; kingdom Viridiplantae; phylum Streptophyta; class Magnoliopsida; order Poales; family Poaceae; genus Triticum; species Triticum dicoccoides. The sequence continues at coordinate 524,530,495 of NC_041391.1, read as the reverse complement.
TACCTGGCCTAGATTTATTGGAAAGAAACAATGGGGTTGCCATGCTGTTTTCAGAGTTTGTCTTCTTATCTTCAATAGCCTGCACCAAATTAACACACTAGCATTGCTATCATTGGCCAAGTCAGATAATAGGAAAGCAACATTGACACAACGTACGTTTGGGAAACTAGCCTACACCAAATTAACACAATATGGCACATCTATCATCAGCCAGGTAAGGTAACACGAAAGCAACATTGACACATTGAATGAATGGGCAACCAGAGCAGCACTACAATTTAGTAATGTGCATGATATGAGATAGTACACTCCTGCAGCTTAGTATGCAAAACTACCAGGCAGTTTTCCTTACAAAAATCAATGTTGGCGCCTTTAACATTTTGCTACAACTAATTTTAGATCAGATAAAGGTTGGATTTATACGATTAACAAAATACATGCTGATGGAAAAATATAGTGATATACAACACGTACTTACATCAGCATTGGAGCACAGAGAATTCCCACAAGATATTTTCCTCGAATACAATCCCAATGGAGGAAGTCTTCTATCGTTTAACCTTATTTTCTAAAAGAGAGATGAGTAAGAAACATGTAGAAAATATGATCAGAATGCTATATAATTTCTTGATGCGAGGATACGCACATGCTTCTTAAAATGGAGTTGACATTCTTTTGCTGAACTGGAGCGGACTAGTTCATTGGCCACTGGAATCTGCTTATTATCAGTGGGAGTTGGGTTTCTCTATGCTGGAGCAGTATCTATGAAAACTGGAGTTGGTTTATTATCTCCTGGCTTTTGGATCTTTTGCAAAGTCCTGGTTTGTAACCCTTCAGATTCTAACATAGTCGTCTTCCCCTTGGATGCCTTATATAGAAGAATGATGCTTCAATTATAAAACATGCTACAAAAGAGATGGAATAGGTACTGAAGAATAGAAAGGCATGACATATTGACATGTATTCCTCCATCCAGAAATAAATGGATGGGTCTAGGCATATTTCAGTTCTAGATACACCCAGTTTTATCCATTTCTACGACATGTAATCTGGACGGAGGGAGTATGATGTAAGAGCTAGGGTTACGACACGACAACAGTGTAAAAAAACACCAGTTGAATGTAAAACTGTATGCTGGCAGAATACATATAGAAAAACACTAAGGCAACATATGCATTTATGATTGGGAAACTAAGATGGCATTGCAAGAGATCACTAGAAAAACACTTCAATGTAAAAAAGAACATGGTATGGTAGACAAATGAAGTACATACTGATGAATAACAATGCATAAGATATTCAGAAGCATGATGTCCAAACTAAGCAGATGGCATTGCGATAGAGCAGAATGACAGTACTTGAATTTGAAATCATGTTATCGTGAATGGAATAGGTACTGAAAAATAGGAAGGCATGCCATATTTACATGCATGATCAGCAGGCTAAGCACAAGGCATTGCAACAGAGTAGATGCACTCCAGGACATTATATGCATGTTGTACCCATATCAAGGGCCAAGTAAGATCAATGACCTTGTGGGGTGAATAGGATTCATCATCTTTCTGCAAGTCTTGTGAAGAACTGCCTTTACATGTTCCATCATATTGGGTATCATTGACGTCAGGTTTGTTGGCCGTTACATTGCTCCGTGAGGTTATTGTGCATAAATCAGTGTGTGCAATTATATCTGACATGCATGGAAGACAGCTAGTAGTTACATTTTTGTATTGAGTGCATGTAGGAGATGACATAAAGAGTAGGACTGGGGTTAACTAGCAGCAATAGGTCTCAAAAATTAAAGGGAGAACAAAGATGAAAGCTGCATAATATCTATCATTTGTACTCGAGATTTACTATTTGACACACAAAAGTTTTAAAGAATAACATAGGTAATACTAGAAGTGGTATAATACTATAATCACCAGCCTGTGGGATAGCATTGGCTGATGGATGATAACTAAGGAACAACGTTACCTAAAGAACAAGTCTCTTAGCTGAACTATGGAACAACGTTAACTCCTGAACAAGACCCGTAAGAGATTAGCATGAATATATAGTGAAATGTGATAATCTATTTTCCATGCTTAGATGAATAACAAAGACATAAATATTGCACACATGTAAGATGAGGGTGCAACCTATGTGGCCGCCATCCATAGGAGTGAGCATCATGTGCTGACTTGTCGATGGCCCTGCACTTGTTGTGGCTGTCCATGTCGGGCACACGCATTCGATGCAGGGAACTATTGAGTGGGGACTATAGCTCCCTTCTGGTGTATGTCTCCCTTGTTGCAGCAGTTGCAGTGAGTCGGAAGACGGTGTGGCTGAAGATGCAGAAAACGCGTAATGTTAAGAACGACACATCTCTTTGATCTAAAGAAATACCCTAAGAGATCAACGGCAAGGTACGAGAGTGGTCACACGTTTGTTGACTGAAGATTAAATTGGGGTCACACGATTTTATTTTATTTTGGTACTGTTCGATCTACGCCGGATGGCTTGATGGCCGTCTTGTTCCTCCCGGCTGACACTGTTCGGAATCTTCCTCGAAGAGCCAGAGACCAACGGTAGAGCAGCCTGCCTCCGCCGTCCTTGGCCCCAACCAAAACCCCGCTCCCCGCCCCACCACAATGACGTGGTTGCGCCGCCCCCGGGCCAATCCACAAAGACTCACCGTCATCCAGATTCGGCGGCGGCAGTACCTTCAACCCACACAACTCCAATATAGCCATATAAGAGCTGCTTCCGTGGCGAACTTGCGCCCCCGCACCCTTACGTTAGACACCAGCAAACCGGCAGCCTAGGAGCTCCGCCGCCTCGAGGGGTGCTGCTTCTCATTGGGAATCAATTGGCCCAGAATAAAAATTCAGACAACTGACGCCTAAATAATGTGATTTCAGATGAGGGTGCGACCTATCTGGCGGCACGGTGAAGTAGGCAGCTCCAGCTGCCGAGTCGGTGAGGCCGGCGTGGTTGCGGAGGCGACCGGCAGCAGGGAAGCAGAGATGTTGCGACGGTCAACGACTATGGGGAAGTAGCACCAGGGCTCTGGACGGATCCGAAGTTGGAGCCGCTCCGGCGCCGTGAACAATGCTGGGGGTGAATCGACTCGTTTACGGTTCACACGGCCGTCGTTGAGGCAGCTCCATCAGCACGGAGTAAGAGGCACACGGCCCAGTGCACGACAGCAAATGGACATCATCTCCGGCATTAGGGAGGAGGGCGACTGTGAATTCTGTGCAGTTAGGGGCACCATGGAGGAGGGGCTGAGGTTTTGCAGCTCAAGAGAAGGGCGCTTCCAGGGAGAAGGTGATTTGGCGCCCACGAGGTATGAATGGGGAGGGAATTAGGAGGGGAGTGGAACCATGTCTTACAGACACATTTGTCTAAAATGGAGGGGCCGTTACAGTTCTACCCCTGCCTTTAGGATTCTCAGCTTGGGTCTGTGTACCGAGGGCTGGGATAGTAGAGTAACTTTGCTTCTCCCCAAATAGTGGGCGCGAGCGATTTCAAGCAAGGAGGGCGTGCTTTGAAATATAGTGGGCGCGAGCAATTTTGCGCGAGGAGAGCGTGTTTTCAAATAGTGGGCGCGGGCTATTTCGGGCGAGGAAAGGGTGTTTTTCCGACCATGGTTTATGAATTATTCGGCACATGTCATTTCGGCCTAGGAGAAGGCACGCTTGGATGAAGTTACGAACCTACCCTCAATGTACAATAGGCCAATTGATGCCTGTCCCACATAGGCCGGTAATTTCGTGTCTCCCATTTATTTGCTTAGGCGAACTCCACCGAGCAGAGGGTGTTTAACAGTTCCTTAATAGTTTGGGAGAACGAGCAACCACGTCTACCTTACCAAGCCGATTCGTATCAAATTCTCAAATATTAGCTTGCCACTTCTTTTTTAGATGGAGAGATGATGCTCGGGAGTAATGTGTTTTTACATGCTCGTTGCTAGTGATTTACTATATGACAAATAGTTGACCCACTCAAAAACGGGAATCAAAACCAAAATGAAATATCTCGATTCAATGAAATAGCTCATTCACCAGGTCAAAATAGTGAACTAAATCCAAAATTGAACACCTCAATCGAGTAGCATGTTGTACAGTATTATAGTACTCCATGAACATGTTGAAAGTCAAATTAATGAACTTGTTTGATATACGCATATCTACGTTCATGTGTGGATTGCAGACAACATGTTATCCAATCTAAATATTTGAATGCAAGTTTATCTCGAAACATGGTTTATATCAGTCTTTGATGCATAAAACGTGACCTCCCCCTCTCCCAAACTCTTGCTCTCTCTCTCTCTCACCGACAATCTTCAATTCTGTTGCACGCATCCAACATACAAACCTTGTTGGTCCCTCTCCCTCTCTCTCCATCTCTCTCTCTTTATGTGTGTGTGTGGGGGGGTCTTTGTAGTTCGCATGCATATATATACTCCATCTATAGGTCTCTCTTGCACACTATGTATGATTCTCTAGTCCAAGCGAGATATCTTGGGTGCACTCATCGTACGCACACAACTCGCTTGGCTCGTTTCCCGTAAGTCTCTCACGCACCACTCTGTTGTCTCGAAGCTCTTCCCTCTCTCTCTCAAACTCTCCATCTACCTGGGTCACATGTACACATGCATATCTCACTTGCACTCGATAGACCCATCTAAAACTCTATATCTCTGCCTCGTTCTCTCTCCATCTCAAACGCACACACACACAATCTCATGCCTAGATAGCGAAGTATGATGGTCTCTCACTCAATTGCAGGCACATGCAGTCCCCCTATATGTATATGACTAGCTAATCTTAGTCTCCATCACAAACATGTGCCTGGTCTATCTTGATTTCTCTCAGGGCATCTTTCTATCGCGCACGCACCTCCCTCGATCTCCCACCCATATAGTCCCCTCACGATGTCGAGGGGATCTCTCTATCACAACCGCACCCTCTCTCCCTCCCAAGCATCCATGTTCTCCATGTGTCCCTCTAGACCTTTGTTCCCTGTTGGCCAGAACTCTATTGGACATGTGCTATAGGGGTGTCTCTCTTTGTTGCAAACAATCACGCACTAGCTATCTTCGTGTATCTCCTCACCTCGCTTTTCTATCTCGGAGATGCATGCGTGATATGTTTGCATAAGAAACAAAAAAAACACTCTCTCTAATTTATCATTTGTTGTCATTTTCTCTTTCACACACATACTCTTTTTTCACACTCACTCATTCTCCTTCACACACACTTGATCTCTCTTGACTTATGCACTCTCTTCGGTCCATAGCATATAGATTTCTTAAAAAGTCAAACATCACAAAGTTTGACCATGTACATGGAGAAAAACATTTACATCTAGAACGGCAAACATATACCATTAGATTCACCATGAGATGTAGTTTCGTCTGATGTATCTTTGGTATTGTAGATATAAATAACATTTGCGAAAACCTGATCAAAGTTTCCATAGTTTGGCTTCTAAAAAATTTACATGCACTGCATTATCAAGCGGATGGAATATCTCTTTCCCCATCTAAGCTATCTTACGCACCACTCAGCCTTATCGGGGCTCCCCTAACTCTCTCAAAGTTTATATCTCACTGGTTCACACATACACATGTCTCACTCATGCTACATATAGACCCATCCAACACTCTCCGCCCTTGTTCTCTCTCTATGTGACACGCACCCCCCTAAGTACCATAATCCCTCACTTCATCATAGGCGCAAGCACTCCCCCCTAAGTATGATTATCTCTCAATAGCCATCAGGTACACACGCATTGTCTCCTTCCATCCATATGTCTATCTCGATATCTCTCGGGGTATTTTCTATCGTGCACACACCTTGTCACTCGATCTCCCACCCATGTCGTCCCATCACGATCTCCAGGGGGTCTCTCTATGACAAACATATACTCTCTCCTCCCCATGTCTGCATTTTCTCCGTACGTCTCTCTCGACCTCTCTCTCCCTTGTTTGTCAGACGCCTCTTGGCCACGTGCTAGGGGTCTTTCTCTCTCGGTTGCAAAAAACCACACACTACCTCCTCACCTTGCTTTCGTTGTCGAAGATGCATGTGCGATATGTTTGCATAAGAAACACACGCTTTTTCTCTACTTTTATCGTGTGTTGTCCATGTCTCTTTCACACATGCACACACACTTTTTTCACTCACTCTTTCTATTTCACACACACACACACACTCTCTCTCTCTCTTTCTAGTTAGGGACTCTCTCACGTCCATAAGCATATGGATGTTTTCAAATGTCAAACCTAAGAAAAGTTTGACCAGGTATATGTGGAGAAAAATATTTACACCTGGAATGATCATTAGATTCATCACAACATGTACTTCATACTATCATTTATCTTTGGTATTGTAGTTATAAGTAATTTGTTTATAAACTTGGTCAAAGTTTCAAAAGTTTGACTTTAAAAAAATGTTGGCACTACATTATCGAACGGAGGGAGTAGCTCTTTCTCTCTCTGTTATCTCTCACGGGCCTCCCCTCTCACTCGAACTCTCTATACCAACGGATTATACGCTCACTGTGTCAGCGTATAGCTTCGTATATTGTTTAGTTGACCGGTCAACCAGTCCACATGATGCCTTGTCAGCTCGTGTTCTCTATCTTCGTGTGCTGGCCCATGTGGCAGTGGGTGAAAATAAGTAAACTAGAGGCCCATATGACACGCGGTGAAGTAAACAAAGTTGAAACCACTTGGGGTAGCACCCCGCACGCTAGTAAATTGAGGGCACACTAAGGACACACTTCTTCCACGTGAAGGACACACTCGCGCACAATTCACCACTGTGCGGCGGCATGCACAGAAGGACGCACTCGCGCACACCCAGCAGGCCCTCCACTATTTAGGCAAAAACACGTCCCAAATTCACTTGTGATGCATTTGGCATCGAGGCCCCTCCATTGCTCACCTGGTGCCCCAATCTGGATCATCTACTTTGCTCTGGTGCCAAATTAACTCACACAATGAAAAAACACTTGCGTGGGAGAGAGAGAGGACCGAGGCAATAAAAAACATTTGCTTGGGAGAGTGAGAGGCTGGTGTAGTTGGTTTGATTGATTTGTTTATACATGTGGGTTTGTGTGCACAGTGGTGCCAACTCTCTCACATCGCGAGAGCGGTGCCAAAATCTTTTGATTTGACATCGACGCGTATTATTTGGCATACTTTTGAGAAATTTGGCATCGGCCACATAGTGGAAGGCAACAAATGCCCAAGCTCTTCACGTGCTCCTAGGTAAATGAGAGGAGAGAGAGAGAGAGAGAGAGAGAGAGAGAGAATATCACTAGCCAGCCAACCCTATCGTATGAGCGAATGATATTGATACCTCTTGTTGACACGACGATCTTATACAACCAGCTGCTCTAACATGTTCTCTTCTTTTGCAGACCTGAAAGTGAAAAATGTGCTCCACTATAACAATCTCATCGAATGCCTTGATCTCCATCTTACAGAAATTGATTTGATCGACTACCGAGGAAGCACATCTGAGATTAAATTGTCCAGGTTCTTTGTTCTAAAGGCAAGTTTGCTCAAGGTAATGAGGTTTGGCATTCTCTGGCCCAACAATGAATGGCGCGCTGATCACCACAAGCGTCTAAGCCTAAATGACAAAGTCTCTACAGAAGCTGAATTTGTTTTTGAAACATCGAGTGGCTAGAGACTCGAAAATTTATTTGCCCATTAGTGACTTGTTAGGGCGGTGGATTTTAGTTTGTACAATAATGCTGCATCCACCTAAAGTAATGAAAGTCCTTATGTAAACTTCCTAATAATTCCCTCTTCGTAGGTGCAACATTACTCCTAACATTTGTAATATCAGTTTGAAACTTTTAATACTACCGTGTCCTATTCTTGCGTTTTCAAAATCATGTGAATCAAAGAGGTCCTGAGTTGGTGATGATGGTGTGCCTGCCATCTTTCAGCAATAGCCGTCGGATCTAGATCTGATGCATACAAACCAAACTTCTCCAGTTTTGCAAAAAGATGCCCGCACTTGTTCCCTATTTACAAACAACTCCTTATCTCTCACAATCAGCCTTATCTCCTCCCCACCACCTCTAGAAGGCCATGAAAAAATCTGATGTGACGACCGCTGCCGGTGCCCTCCACCCCCAGTCTTTGGTGTTCCGTGCAATGCACGGGCATCTATGCACGGGAAATTATGTCGAACACGGGTAGTTGTAAGAAGGTTAGCTCTACAGCCATGACGATAGTGACCGTAGACGGTGAGGCTGACTATGGTATGCCGAACACGGCGCCTATACTCACGTGTCATCTCCGACGCAGAGTCTTGTCACTTCACTATGAGGAGTAGCACGTAATAATTTGACCAACGGGTAGTACAGTTCTACTATATTGGTAGTACTACTACTAATACTAGCACCATCGTCTGGATTTAGTAGTACTACCACGTCCATGTGGATTTATTATTTGACTAGCAATATCTAGTAATGCATGTCACAAAAGAAGTAATACTCCCTCTGTAAATAAATACATGGTGTATTGTTTTATTCCTATCGGTGAGAGAACTTAATGTCTTTTTGCTAATTAATAGGATTACATGCAATGAACTAACCACTGCATGTCATGTTTGGTAGTCTCAAGTCATTAAAAGCATGCACGGCCCACATCTCTCATTGGTTGATATGTCACGAAATAAGAAACGAGGAGGGAGTTAATGTACCGTGCCTCAGAGTTTTGGAAATAATTGGTTTTTGTAAGGTGACTTACACAACATTTTTGGTTACATGCATTAACATTTTATTAGTTAAATCAAAGGTCAAAACTTGGCGCAAAATGCAAAGGGGACCAATAAACCAGTAAACACCAAAGTTCTATCATTTGGCCCCAACTAGAGGTCCAGCGAGATGACTATGCACCGGCATGGAGGGCGACGCAGCTTCATTGACTTACTGCACCTGCCTTTGTTTGTATGACACATGGCCCCGACGGGTGGCTGGCCCACCTGTCATACAGCCAAAGGCAGGTGCAGTAGAGGTCCGAGGAGTAGATGGCCAACATGCACGTGAATTCAACACAGTCCGCACTTCTCATATAAAGGCTCCCCACCAGTCCAATCTAGTACGAAATCCTACGCACCTACGCACTCTGACCAAGGACAAGAGTGATCACTCCAATCGCAAGATCAGTTGACTAGAAGCTAGACCCATGGAGGCGCTGGGCGCGAGCATCACCCGGCTGTGCCAGATGGTCCACGATGCCGGCCTGCGGCCCGACACCGAGGAACGTCTCCAGGTACTACTTGAGGCTGCCAGGGCGAGGGGCCGCTTGGACGACAGCTTCATCTCCTTGTTTGACGAGGTCCTCGTCGGCTTCCTCGACAAGTTCACCATTCTCAAGAACCTCGTGGACGACCTTGACGTATGCCTCGAGCCCACGCGCCCAGGCTCTGCAATGCCAGCCACCCTCAATGGCCTCTATGGTGACAACCTCTTCGACGCACTGGTGGCCCTGCGACTGCCCGCCGTCGCGCCGGAGAATGTCCACCTCTAGGCACGGACGGAGCCAGAAAATTCCGATGGAGGGGCAAGAACAAAAAGCTTCAAAATCATAGGATATATTTGCCGGAAAAAAATCACAGGATATATGAAAAGATACCATAGTAAATAATAGGGTTTAGAACATCTAGATAGTAAATATATGTCTATTGTTTAATACTAAGAATAAATTACATTTCTATCAATTTGAATTCTGCTTTACAAGCACCAGTATCAAAGATATCGATTATTTCTTCAGAGCTAAACTTGGCTGCAAGTTCCTTCTCAATGTAAACTAGCATGCAATGGCAAAGAAAATCATCTCCCATTTTGCTTCTAAGCCGCGTCTTGACTAGTTTCATTGCAGAAAAGGCTCGCTCTGCTGTTGCGGTTGACACCGGGAGAGTTATCACCAATCGTAACAACCTCTCAACCATTGGATAGTCAGAAGACTTGCTTGTCTTAACTATTCCTTTTGTTAGATCAGCAAGTGATTTGCAGCTCTTCATCTCTGGATGGTTGAATGTATCAAGCTGGAAATGTGGTAGCTCGCACTCCAACCGATCTCTTTCTTGACTAGAAAAATCTGCAGGATAGAATTTCTCCACTAGTCTTCATATCTTTAACTTGCTGAAGGCATCATGCCTCGGGTCCAATGATGAACAAAGATCTAGTAGCTCAGTTACTTGAGAACTGAATCGATCATTCAACTCTATCACTTGTTGATCTATTGCAACATTAAACACATCTACTTTGTAATGATGGATAACTGTGGTGTTGTCATGCTTATTTCGAGATTTTGTCACATCAACATACCTAAAATTAATATATATTGAAAAATATGAATTAGTTGCATGTTATACACATTGATGAGTAAGTATGTAATTGACTAAATCTCTACATTGTAATTTAAATAATCATGGAGAGATAGGAAAAGATACATACTTTTGATCCATGTTCGGGATGTCAATCTCATGTTTCACACAAAAGGATTTCACATCTTCATAAACGTTGTCCCATCCTTCTTCCCTTAGTTCACCAAGCAACACCTTTGTGTTAGAAACACAATCTAATGCATTTGCAATGTCCAAAGATTTATGTTGAAGTTTGAGACACAAGACATCCGTGATTTTCTTGATTCTTTCCATTAAGTGTAGAATGAACACACAATAAAATGTGAGTAGGATTTTCAGGGAACCTCCAACATCACCTCTTGAGTTCACTGTAGCTGAACGATCAGCTGCTACACTTCTTAGCACTGTAATAGTTGCGGCAAACATCTTTAACAAACCTTTGATAGATTTTTAGTGGGAACTCCATCTCGTGTCTCTGGCCCTTTGTAAAGATCCTATTTGATTGGCCCCTCTTCCCGTGTCAAGCTCTCCCAATTCAATCCCTCTAGCAATTTCAGCAGCCTGATTTTCTAATAGCTCAGCGTTGCGTTTGGGAGCTGCACTAACAGTATTTACAATGAAATTTGCATGCTGAAAAAAATTATGGACCTCATGTACCTCCCTTAAAGCAGTAACAAGACACAATTGGAGTTGATGTGCAAGACAATGTGTCGGTGTACAAAAAGAGGGGTACACTTTTTGTACCCCTATAACTGTGCACGGGAAGTCTGAGCCACGGACACCACCGCACTGAGCAAGGCAAGGGAGGTGAACCAAGGTAAGGCCGAAGCTCGAAAGGAGCAGAACGACGCCAAGACCAAGACCACAAAGAGCAAAGGGGACGAAGCGGACTCCCTCGGCAAGATCCTTGCCGGGGGGCGGTTTTAGGAAACCCGGCAAGACCCTTGCCGTGGCAGCTCGCACAACACCTACGAAGTGAATCACCCTTGAGTCCACTGCCCCCATGGGGCAAGGATTCGGGAGACATCCCCGTGGTGGCATGCAGTTCTTTGTGAAGACATTCAAGATCAGATACACACTATAGAAGACAACGAACCTTGGTGGGATCCTAGCCAAGGAAGACCACAAGGCCCCCGGCAAGAGCCTTGCCGGGGATAACAGCAGGCGCCACAGCAAGACCCTTGCCGGGGCTACGGTGAGGCCCTTGCCAAGGACACCCGTAGGGCCACCATCGGGCCCACGCCAGTCCAAACCTCTACCACCATTCGCATGCAGCTACCGACCCAACCAGTTGGGCAGGCACCTGCGTGGCGGCAGGCAGATCTTCATGGAGACCCACCGCTGCGCCACCTCAGCTGCCTGCCTGCCTACATGGCACCACGGGCACCGCTGGCCAGGGCGCGTGTCGACACGAAAGGGAGCGGCGACGGATGAGACTGGGCTCTCCCCCGTCCCCGATAAAGCAAGGACACCTAAGCAAGACGCATTAAATGCGCCTTGTCATGTAATGCGAGGGATAAACTCGTATCACTGTACCCTTTCCACCTCATGTGTGCCACTGTGGCAACCCCTTTCCCTATAAAAGGAGGCCCAAGGAGACCAGGAGGAGGATTCGACTTTTTGGAGCTCCTCACGCCCCATTGCTAGCCCAAGAACACAGATAAACAAACCACCAAAGCAGGAGTAGGGTTTTACGCATCCTCGCGGCCCGAACCTGGATAAAGAACCCGTGTGCTATCTGTTTGATCCACTCTCCTCACGACCCCGCGCCCCGCAACCGTAGTAGGGATTCTTGTGATCCCATAGGTGTCGTCCTCACACCGACATCTTTGGCGCGCCACGTAGGGGGCGCAGTTGTGAGAATCGGCTCTAGCAGTTAGTTCGACGCCTCTTCATCGTCATGGCGCCCAAGAAGAAGATGACGGTGGCGGTTGGCCCATCAGAAGCCGGACATCCCGTCCTGACGCGGACGAGCAGCGGACCGGTCGCAGAAAGGACTCGGGGCGCCGTTCGCAAATACCAACACCGTCCCAGTAGCCAAAGTTTGGGAGGCGGCGATGTTCGTGCGCCTGGTAACGGGCCACACGCCGCCAAATACGAAGACGGAGCCAGGCCCTCCGCGGGTGGCGTTGGGCCTTCTAAGATCGCTGCCACCCCGCCCGAAGGCGACGCGAGGGCTTCCAAGACTCCCACGCCGGCGCCGACGGCGCGCTCCTCTCAAGTAGCGCGCGACGAACGGCGTAATCACACCGAGGACCCGGGGCGTCGCCGCGGAAAGAGCCCCGAGCGCCACTCCCGGGATTTCGAAGACCTGCCCGCTCGCTGAGGTGCTGGTGAAGATGGCATGCGACCGCGGGGTCGTGATAGAACTCCTTCTGGCATGGTCAGAAGTCGAAGCGCGTCGCGATCCGTGTAGGTTTCGCTGCCACCAACGCTAGCAGAAGCCCTGGCGCGCGTGCAGTTACTCCTCGATTTCCCTCCCACTACGGGGAAACTCGACCAATGGAGAGCCAGTATCCGAAGCCTTGTTGCGGTGGCCAACAAAGACGAACCGAGTCCGGTGGAGCCCCCGGGTCGACGCTTCGATGGAGTCCCACACACCAGTGGCAGGAGAGCCGGCGGCGCCGCGACCACGATGCACTCGCATCCTCCTCGCCCGGTGCCGCGGACGCCAGCCCGTCGCGGCGTTACGGGCGACGAGATCTCCGTAGCATCGTCCAACCCGCGGGCCCACTGTGACCAGCGCCAAGTTCTTCGAGAACGAGAACATGGAGACGCTCGAACCACTATCGAGCGCCGGCGCGGAGTGCGCCACCAATCAGACAGGCGAGCAAGGCCTGCTGTGAGCCACCCGGCACCAGGTAGCCCTGGAGGCCTACCTTACGAGGTAGGCTATCCAGCTTTTACCCGTGAGCTCCGGCAGTTCCAGTGGCCCACTCACTGCACCTTCAAACCCGACGTGGGCGAAAAGTACAGTGGCAAGACACATTCGTCCGAGTTCCTCAGCATCTACACCATCGCGATGCAAGCTGCCGGAGCCCGCGACGATAAGGTGCTTGCGAATTACTTTCCGTTGGCTCTTAAACCAAACACCATGTCATGGTTGATGCACTTGCCGGTAGACTCTATTTCCTCCTGGTCGGATTTGTGCCATGAGTTCATGGGCACCTTTACTAGAGGCCACCAAGCCCATGGACAAGCAAGCGACCTGCACGTCATTCCCCAGAAGGGAGGCGAGAGTCTCCACAAGTATATTCAGAGGTTCAGCCGGGTAGAGTACAACATCCCTGATGTTCACCCTGCCGCCATCATCAGCGCGTTCCATCAGAACGTGCGTAACTGCAAGATGCGCGAAGAGATGGCAATGAACAAGGTGAGAGATGTAGTAGAACTCTATGTTCTTGCTGACAAGTGTGCCCGAGCTGAAGAGGGAAGGAAGTACCCCGGCGAAGATGCCGGTGTGGAAACCGACTCCTCAGTTGAGGATACTGCCGCCCCGGCGAAGAAAGGCCGGCGCCACAATAGGAAGCGCAAAGGAAAAGCCGTGCTTGCCGTCGAGGGATCTGATGATGCCGGCTCCACCAAGAAAACCAAGGCAGATGACCCCGGCGAGGAGGTTGCCGGATGTGTCGCCTGCCGGGCCTTGGCGGCTGCTGAGAAGCCAGGAAACTCCGACATGCGATACTGCAAGATCCAACGCACCAAAGGCCATGCTCTCCAGGACTGCCGACAGGTTGAGCTCCTCACTGAGAAGCAGAGGGCTGAGTATGAGAGGCGGGACAAGGAGAAGGGCCCAGACGGTGCTGAGGGGTTCGGCAAGAAGCGTGACAGCCAGGCGGGCCGTCGCGGCAAGGATAAGCAACAGGAGAGGCCCGCCCGGGGCCGTGACAGAAAGCCAGAAGATGACATTCACGAAGAGAATGACGAATCCGGCGACCAAGAGTTTCAGAAAGCTACAGAGGCCATGTGCATCGACGGTGGCGCCTCGCTGCATACTTATCACCGCCGGCTTAGACAGTGGGCGCGAGAGATTACAGTGGCAGAGCCATCGTTTGATGCCCAAAGGCCGCTGAAGTGGTCTAGCACACCTATCATTTTTGACACTGAGGACCACCCTGATCGCACTACTGTGGTCAGGTGCTTGCCATTGTTGGTTTCACCAACAATATGCAACCTCAAGGTGACGAAGATGCTAGTCGATGGTGGGGATGGTCTGAACTTGATCTCGCCTGCCATGATCGAGAAACTGCAGATTCCTGATGGATACCTCGAAGAGACGGGCACATTTCAAGGGGTCAACCCGGGAAGAAGCCAACCCAAGGGAAAGGTCACGCTGCCCATGACTTTTGGAAGCGACCTGAACTTCAGGACGGAGAGGATCGTGTTCGATGTTGCCAAGATCCCCTTTCCCTACAATGGGATCCTTGGCCGCCCAGCGCTGGCCAAGTTCATGGCGGCGTCACACTACGCCTACAACACCCTGAAGATGCCAGGACCTGTGACGATCATCACCATCCCCTCCGACAAGAAAGATGTGCTGATTTGCGCTGACCAACTATACCAGCAAGCAGTTGCAGCGGCTGCCGCCGCTAGGGCACTTGCTCCTGCCGCTGGGACCCCGGGAGGGAAGAAGAAGAAGAAGACTGGTGAGACCTCGGACACCCACTCCGGCAAGCGCACCTCTTTGGAGTGTAGCGCTGTTGTCGAGGATGTGCCAGAGACCTCCACCGGCGGAAACAAGAAGCCTAGGGCCATACCGCCGGTAACCAAGAAGGTTTCTGTCAATGAGGACGGCACGGGAGGAGCTTTTACCATAAGCTCCACCCTTGACGACAAATAGGAAGACGCGCTCGTCACCTTCCTACGGGCGAATGTCGATGTGTTTGCATGGCAAGCTTCTGACATCCCCGGTGTTCCCAGGGAGGTGATTGAGCACCACCTTGCTGTCTTCCCTCATGCGCGGCCCGTCTAGCAGAAGGTCAGAAAGCAAGCAAGAGTTCATCACAGAAGAGATCCGAAAACTGGAAGCAGCGGGTTTGGTAAGAGGAGTGCTCCATCCAACGTGGTTGGCCAATCCGGTCGTGGTGCGCAAGGCAAATGGGAAGTGGAGGTTGTGTATTGATTACATAGATATCAATAAGGCTTGCCCTAAAGACCCCTTACCGTTGCCGCGCATCGACCTGATTGTTGACTCCACGGCTGGGTGCGATCTGCCGTCATTCCTCGACGCCTACTCCGGCTACCACCAGATCTTCATGACAAGAGAAGACGAAGAGAAAACAGCATTCATCACCCCATGTGGTACGTATTGTTTCATATGGATGCCTTTCGGGTTGAAGAGTGCTGGTTCGACGTTTGCAAGGGTGGTCCAGATTGGTTTTGAACCCCAGCTCCATAGAAATATGGAAGCTTATATGGACGACATAGTGGTCAAAACCAAGGACAGGGCAACCCTCATACCAGATTTGCAAGAAACATTTGCAAACCTGCGCAAGATCCATCTCCAGCTGAACCCTTAGAAGTGCGTCTTTGGCGTCCCGTCCGGCAAGCTTCTCGGGTTCTTGGTGTCACAACATGGGATAGAGGCCAATCGGGTTCTTGGTGTCACAACCAAGGGAATCAAGGATGTGCGTCGGCTTGCTGGTTGCGTCGCCTCCATGGGCAGGTTCATTTCCAAGTCTGCCGAGCGCGCCCTTCCCTTTTTCAAGATCCTGAAAAAGGCGGGCCCGATGGAGTGGACGCCATAAGCCGAAGCAGCATTGCAAGGTTTGAAGAAGTACCTCTCCTCCACGCCAGTAGTAGTTGCGCCTAGGCCACATGAGCTGTTGCTGCTATACCTGGCGACAACGGACCAGGTGGTCAGCGCCGCACTGGTGGCACAGAGAGAGGTTGACGATGAGGAGATGGCAGCAGCAGAGCCTGACACCACCAATGCAGAGACGACACAACCAGTTGAAGTGCCGCCGAAGAAGAAAATGATGCAGCACCCTGTCTACTTTGTTAGTTGCCTCCTCCAGGGGGCTAGATCAAGGTACTCCGGCGTGCAGAAACTGCTCTTCGGCCTTCTTATGGCCTCGAGGAAGCTGCATCACTACTTCCAGGCACACGAGATCACTGTCGTCACTCGCTTCCCTCTGCAACGGATATTGCACAATCCGGATGCAACAGGAAGAATTGTGGAATGGGCACTGGAGCTGTCCAACTTTGGCCTCAAGTTTGAAACCACTTCGACGATTCAGAGCCGAGTTCTAGCGGAGTTCATTGCAGAATGGACCGCAACGCCTGACGAAGAAGCCCAAGAGACTGCTCTTCCCGGCAAGGAGGCAAGTTGTGATTGGACCATGTACTTTGATGGAGCTTTCTCCCTACAAGGCGCCGGGGCTGGCGTACTGCTTGTCACGCCCACCGGAGAGCACCTCAAGTACGTGATCTAGATGCACTTCCCCAGGGAGGTGTCAACCAACAATACGACAGAGTACGAAGGGCTGGTTGCCGGTCTTAGGATCGTGGCGGACCTCGGAATCAAGAAACTCATCATCAAGGGGGACTCGCAGCTTGTCGTCAAGCAAGTCAATAAGGATTACCAGAGCCCGTTGATGAAGTCCTACGTTGATGAAGTGAGAAAGCTGGAAGAGCGTTTCGACGGTATACAGGCTGAACACGTTCCCCGAGCGGAGAATGATATCGCCGATTACCTGTCAAAATGCGCTGCCCTCAAGCTACCTGTGGAGCCATGTACCTTTGTGCTTCAGCTAACTCAGCCATCTGTTGATCCATCAACAGAGTAGAATAAGAGGAGGAAATCAGGGCCCGGCAAGTACTTTCCCGCCGAGCTCCCCGGAGCCGCCGGCAAGGATGTTGCCGAGGATACTGAGCCTGCCACGGGACGACTAGCTCCGGTGGAGTGTCAAGCTCTTGTCGTCGAGACAGCTACTCCTATAGCGGAGAAAATGCCTTTAGCCCTCGCTGTTGAGCCCCAGGCTCCAGCATGGGCACAGCATACCGTCCGATTCCTCCAAATAGGGGAACTTCCTGAGGAGCAGGAAGAAGCGGAGAAAGTAGCCCGTCGCTCTACCATGTACCAGTTTGTTGATGACGTCCTGTACAGCAACAGGCCGAACAGTGTGAAATTGAAGTGTATCCCTCGAGAGGAAGGACTGGAGTTGTTGGCGGAGATACACGGAGGCATATGTGGATCCCACATTGGGTCAAGAGCCCTTGCCGGCAAGGCATTTCGGCAAGGCTTCTTCTGGCCCACTGCCCTCCAGGATGCGACGACACTAGTCACCAGGTGTGAAGCGTGTCAGTTCCATTCAAAGAAGCTCCATCAGCCAGCTCAAGCCCTTTAAACCATTCCTCTCTCCTGTCCCTTCTCGGTCTGGGGGCTCGACATACTAGGCCCTTTCCCCCGCGCTGTCGGGGGCTTTGAGTACTTGTACATTGCAATCGACAAGTTCTCAAAGTGGCCGGAGGTGGAGGCAGTAAGGTAGGTCACAGCTCAGTCAGCCGTCATGTTCTTCAAGGGACTAGTGTGCCATTTTGGCGTACCTAATAGGGTTATCACCGACAACGGAACCCAGTTCACAAACCGCACCTTCATGCAATATACCCAAGACCTCGACAGCAAAGTCTGTTTCGCTTCCGTTGCTCACCGTGAAGCAATGGTCAAGCTGAGAGGGCAAATGCTGAAGTACTGCGAGGCTTGAGGACCAAGACCTTTGACAGGCTGCACAAGAGTGGAAGGCGCTGGATTGATGAGTTGCCGGCGGCTCTTTGGTCGATTAGGACGACGCCAAATCGAGCCACCGGCCAGACACCTTTTGCCCTGGTATACGGGGCAGAAGCAGTTCTCCCCACTGAACTCATATACGGGTCACCTCGAGTGCTCCTCGAGGAAGATCGTCTTCGGGCGGCTGTGAGAGCGGCACGCTACCAGCAAGCCTTGTGCCGCTACCATAGCCGCAAGGTTCATGCCCGAAGCCTTGAGGAAGGCGACCTTGTCCTTCGGCGCGTTCAATCGGCCAAGAATTCCAACAAGTTGACGCCAAAGTGGGAAGGCCCTTATCGGGTAATACGAGTCACCAGGCCCGGCGCAATCTGCCTGGAGACCGAAGATGCTGTTCCAGTGAGTAACTCCTGGAACATTGAGCATCTTCGCAAGTTTTACCCGTGAGGCGCGGCTTGCCGGCCCCCCGACAAGCCACCTTTTGTACAAGCATTGCCGATGATGCATGTAACCCTTTGTACAAAGCCAGGCGCAGACCCTGAGCATAAATAAATGAAGCGCTGGCGCCCTAAGTTATAGCATGCATGCTAGGTTGAGTCTCGTCCTTGGTTAGGGTTGATAGTGCTTAGCGGCGACTAACCCCTAGCTTAGAGGTCGGGTGTGCGTCTCTTTGCCATTCTTTTGTCTTCTTTGGATTGCAGGACTCACAAATATCCTTGCCGGATCACTTGAGGATGAAAAAGAAAAGAGGGACAGACTGGCATCTAGACCCCGGCAAGCCAGTATTGCTGGGGGCAGCGAGTACAAAGATTCACCCACGGCAAACCAAAGTTGCTGGGGGCTACAGCTTCAGGTAAGTTCTTCATCCCTTATCATGCATTCCTTTATGGACTGAGGGATGTGAAACCTCGTTTTTTTCCCAAAGCTACCGTGCTCCCCTAAAACTCTGGGCCCTAGGGCTCGTTCCTGGGGCCAGGTTTGGTCGTAGTCGCGGCAGCAAAAGGATGAAACGGGGAACCTGAACCCACCTCATCCCTGCCTCCGCTGAAAGCGTGAGAAAGGTCGAGCGAAGTGAGAAGACGGCAGGGCCTATTGCCGGGCAAGGAAATGTTTATCTTGGGGGTATCAGGGATTTACTCCTTGTCGTGGGTTCTACCCGCAAACAAATGACCCGGCAAGCATCCCTTTTTCTTTAAAAACATTCCACTCAGGTACAACCCATGGGGAATGAAAAACATGAATGATGGGATTACAAGTTTTAAATTCAGCTAAGGCCTAAAGTCTTACAAGCTAAAAAGAGATAAGGTGCCCGTAACCCCTTTCTTGTCCCTCTCCTCAGGAGGCATGTCAAGGAGGCGAAAAGGGAAAAAGGGGCGCCTAGGCGAGCTATGGGTGGCAGGAGGAACCAAGAGAACATCTTGGTGGCCGTCCGAAGGCTGGATGGTGATGGCGGCGCCGGAAGCAGAGCTCAAAGACGAGGCGGCAGGACGTCTGCACGCGCCGAAGGCGTCGGTGCCCGCGTACTCCCATTTGACGGCCTTGCCGCCCGCCCTCTTCCTCTTCCGCAGCCTCCCAACGCCAGCCGCCCAAGGAGACGACCCCGAGAAGTTCAGGAAGCCGGCGACACGGATGATGGGATCGCCGGTGCCGCATGGGGCGGCATCTGACACCTAGTCGGACTCGTCATCCTGCCTCCTGCTACCCTCGTCGTTGTTGCCGCTGTCCTCCTCGCCACTCCCGCCCGAGGAGGAGTCTTCGCTATCAGAAGAGCTCTCCACGCAGCACCTTGCCCGAGTCCCAAAGCACCCGAAGACCTTGACGGAGAGGAGGCCGCCCTCCATCAGCTTGAAATGGAGAGTGAGCCCCGCCGTCAAGCGGTGGATATGAGCGAACGTCTTCCACCCTCGACCAAGATACATCACGTGAGGGACTGGAAAGTTGACGCGAACTCGCGTACCGCTGATCCAATAGCCCCTCATGTGCAACCGCAATGACTCCGACGGATCCAGCTCCATCTCGCTCGCGAATGGAGTTGGGAGACGAAGGCGGCGGCGAGGCGGCCGGCGCATCCTAACGAAGAACTCGCAAGGGTCATCCCCAACATGGCCCTCCATGGGAGGAGGAACTACTGGCGGAGGCGAGACAGGCGCGCCGCCCCGTTCTCCTCTTCCCTGAGCACCTCGGCCTCGCCCACGGCCTCGCCCCCTCCCCCTTCCCCTCGCGGCTGGCTCTACAACCGCAGGTGAAGGAGAAGGAAGGACGCGTTGTCGAGCGGCGACCCTTGCCGCCACCGTTGAAGGGCCAGGATTCCCTCTCTCCATGGCGGATGGAGGGGGAGCAAAAGCTGAAGGAAGGAGAAGATGGAAGAGTGCGGG